>NW_025225415.1:156136-168269 GCF_018294505.1 Triticum aestivum
TACTTGCTACACATTTCTTTTGGCCAAAGATGAGACGGGATGTTGAGCCTTTTATTGCTCGCTGCACTACATGTCAAAAAGCTAAGTCACGACTCAATCCTCATGGTTTATATATGCCTTTGCCTGTACCTAGTGTTCCTTGGGAGGATATATCTATGGACTTTGTTTTAGGTTTACCTCGAACAAAGAAGGGGAGGGATAGCATATTTGTTGTCGTGGATAGATTCTCGAAAATGGCACACTTTATACCATGTCATAAAAGCGATGATGCTGTTAATGTTGCTGATTTGTTCTTTCGTGAAATTATTCGCTTGCATGGTGTGCCAAATATTATTGTTTCAGATCGTGATACTAAATTTCTTAGCCACTTTTGGAGATGTTTATGGGCTAAGTTGGGGACTAAACTGCTTTTTAGTACTACTTGTCACCCCCAAACTGATGGACAAACTGAAGTAGTCAATAGAACGTTGTCTACTATGCTTAGGGCTGTTTTGAAGAATAATAAGAAAATGTGGGAGGAATGCTTGCCTCATATTGAATTTGCTTATAATCGTTCATTGCATTCTACTACTAAGATGTGCCCTTTTGAAGTTGTGTATGGTTTCCTACCTCGTGCACCTATTGATTTGTTGCCTCTTCCATCTTCGGAGAAGGTTAATTTTGATGCTAAACAACGTGCTGAATTGATTTTAAAAATGCATGAGTTAACTAAGGAAAACTGATAGAGGCAAAGGTGTCCCGTCTTTCGATGAGATGGTGGATTTCGCTTTGGTGGAAGTCGACTTTGACGATCCGACTACGAACGTGCGAGGACGTCGCGCCTTAGCAATCGCTAAACCAACTCCGAGAGGTTATTGACCACGCCGGAGCACGATCAACCTGACCACGAAGGTCTGTTTCCTGCGAGCAAACGAAGAACAAGCAAGAAACTAAGATTGCAATCTGGATATTGCGAATATAAGATGAAAGCTTTATTGATCAAGGTGGGGTTCTGTGACGCCTTTGTCTGGTCGTTGAACACAAACGAAGTACGCGAAGTTGCAGCTATGGCGAACTTTTAATCTAAACAAAACCCAAAGTCTAAACGATGACCTAAGGGCTGTATATATGGAGGAAGAGGGGGGAATTTCGTGGCCCTTGGTGGAGGGGTCCGAAATCAACCCTATCTCTTGTTTCCCCACACATACGGACTCTAAAAATAGCCTATACTTATGTATTTCGAAATTACATGGGCCTGGCCCAATAATAAGGTGACGCAGCACCTAAAATAGCCTCGGGACGAAATTTATGAAGTGTCATCTTGTATATTTCGTCCAAGGCTTCATGCACCCATTATGGTGGCTTCAAAGTCCTGAAATCATCACTTGTAACTCCGTTCTTGTTTCCCTTGCGCATGCCATCATCTCCATGCTTGTTCTTGCTCCAATGTTCATCCTTCTCCAAGCTAGGCCCTTCATTTGTAAGCAAAACAAATGTATCCAATTTAGGCAGCATCATATTCTCATGAACATTAGAATCATTACCAAGAAAGGAAAGTACCTGGTAATTTAGTTGGCGTGCACGAGCTCTAGTAATTGGTCCAGTATGTATAGCAGCAGGGGTTGTGGGTGTAACAATTGTATTGATGTCCTCATCAGATAGCATATTTGTTGTCGTGGATAGATTCTCGAAAATGGCACACTTTATACCATGTCATAAAAGCAATGATGCTGTTAATGTTGCTGATTTGTTCTTTCGTGAAATTATTCGCTTGCATGGTGTGCCAAATACTATTGTTTCAGATCGTGATACTAAATTTCTTAGCCACTTTTGGAGATGTTTATGGGCTAAGTTGGGGACTAAACTGCTTTTTAGTACTACTTGTCACCCCCAAACTGATGGACAAACTGAAGTAGTCAATAGAACGTTGTCTACTATGCTTAGGGCTGTTTTGAAGAATAATAAGAAAATGTGGGAGGAATGCTTGCCTCATATTGAATTTGCTTATAATCGTTCATTGCATTCTACTACTAAGATGTGCCCTTTTGAAGTTGTGTATGGTTTCCTACCTCGTGCACCTATTGATTTGTTGCCTCTTCCATCTTCGGAGAAGGTTAATTTTGATGCTAAACAACGTGCTGAATTGATTTTAAAAATGCATGAGTTAACTAAGGAAAACATTGAGCGTATGAATGCTAAATATAAACTTGATGATGAGGACATGACTACCTTGGATATGACCAAAAATATTGCATATATGCATATTTGTCAGGTGATTTCTAGTGCAAACTATTCAATAATCTATTTATGTTATCCAGAACAAAAATACTTCACACACTTTTGTGTTTTGTCTAATTGCAGGTGTATGGGACATTTGTACAATCCACATATGAAGATAAGGAAGAAAGAGATGTTTATTTGCTGTCCAAAAAGTTCTCTCACGTCACTTTTGGCCCAAGAGAAGATAGAGTCCAAGTCTCTCACGTTCTGGATTCAGATTCGGACTGCACAGACATACCTGACTCAAATCGCACACAAGTTTTTCATGCGGACTCCGAATTGGGTGATTCTTTTTTTGTTGGAAACTAGATTTCGTGCACTTTCCAACCCAATTGGAATCACCTTCAAATTCGTCCGGAGCGTTGAGTTGTGGACGAAACAATCTGATGCTGCAGCAGAATCCGAGTCAAACTACAAGTCCAAAGGTGTTACATCACCTCCACTTGGGCCCATTGGCCTTGTACGACCTAGATTTAGTTTTAGGCTGCCTTGGAACGTCCTCTCACCTCCTTGGCCACCACCCCTTGCTCCTATATAAATAGATCCATCTAGTAGCTTTTCCTGGGGGATTTGTTTAGTTAAAAGTTAGCCATTGCAACTTTGTGTACTTCGTTTGTGTCCAACGACCAGACCAAGACCGCTTACGGATCCCCACCTTTATCAATACTTCATATATACTCGCAATATTCAGATTGCTTTTATCCTATTCTTTCTTGTTCTTCGATTGCTTGCAGGAATAGACCTTCGTGGTCAGGTTGATTGTGCTCCGGCGTGATCAATAACCTCTCGGAGTTGGTTTAGCGATTGCTAAGGCGCAACGTCGTGCACGTTTGTAGTCGGATCGTCAAAGTCGTCTCCACCAAATCGATAGTTATCATCTCATCGAAAGATCGGGACACCCCGCCTCTATCAAGTGGTATCAGAAATATTGCATATATGCATATTTGTCAGGTGATTTCTAGTGCAAACTATTCAATAATCTATTTATGTTATCCAGAACAAAAATACTTCACACACTTTTGTGTTTTATCTAATTGCAGGTGTATGGGACATTTGTACAATCCACATATGAAGATAAGGAAGAAAGAGATGTTTATTTGCTGTCCAAAAAGTTCTCTCACGTCACTTTTGGCCCAAGAGAAGATAGAGTCCAAGTCTCTCACGTTCTGGATTCAGATTCGGACTGCATAGACATACCTGACTCAAATCGCACACAAGTTTTTCATATGGACTCCGAATTGGGTGATTCTTTTTTTGTTGGAAACTAGATTTCGTGCACTTTCCAACCCAATTGGAATCACCTTCAAACTCGTCCGGAGCGTTGAGTTGTGGACGAAACAATCTGATGCTGCAGCAGAATCCGAGTCAAACTACAAGTCCAAAGGTGTTACATCACCTCCACTTGGGCCCATTGGCCTTGTACGACCTAGATTTAGTTTTAGGCTGCCTTGGAACGTCCTCCCACCTCCTTGGACGCCACCCCTTGCTCCTATATAAATAGATCCATCTAGTAGCTTTTCCTGGGGGATTTGTTTAGTTAAAAGTTAGCCATTGCAACTTCGTGTACTTCGTTTGTGTCCAACGACCAGACCAAGACCGCTTACGGATCCCCACCTTTATCAATACTTCATATATACTCGCAATATTCATATTGCTTTTATCCTATTCTTGCTTGTTCTTCGATTGCTTGCAGGAATAGACCTTCGTGGTCAGGTTGATTGTGCTCCGGCGTGATCAATAACCTCTCGGAGTTGGTTTAGCGATTGCTAAGGCGCAACGTCGTGCACGTTTGTAGTCAGATCGTCAAAGTCGTCTCCACCAAATCGATAGTTATCATCTCATCGAAAGATCGGGACACCCCGCCTCTATCAAGTGGTATCAGTTTTCAGGTTGCTCGGTGAGAATTTCCAGTTTTCCTAGATTAGATTTATTTTCTTACCTATTGTCCAAGAAAAAGCCACAAAAAAGAGTTAGAACTATTCATCCTTGGTCCAAGCCAGTCTGAGTCTTTGCAATTTTCTTTTCATTGCTTGCATAGTTGAATTATCGGTTGCATCGTCGTGTCGAGTTGCTGGTCTTAGTGTCTAGTTCCTTTAGAGTTTCGAGTTCTGTTCACATTAGTTACGCCGCCGCTGCATCATTATCCCTTCCGCCGTCCACCATCCCATCTATTAATTTCCACCACGTGCTATGCACTGTTCATTGTCATAATCATAGTTGAGGTCATTCACATCTTCACCTGATCCAATCTGCATCTTATCTAGTTTGTCTTGGAAAGAGGGAGAGAAAAAAAAAGAGAAAAAAAGGAAAGAAAAAAGAAAGAAAAAGAGGGAGAAGAAAAAGAAAAAAAAGGCGTGAGAAAAAAAAAAGAGAGAAGAAAAAAAAATTGGATCTATCTAGAATCAGTCTCGTACCTGAATTCGGATTGGAATCTGTTTTGCGCACTGTTCAGTAAAACAGGTGTATCTTCCTCATACGACGTCCGTTTTGGCTCCGTGAGTACTCAAATTGAAGATAGAGATGAGCCGCATCTAAATAGTTGCAGAAGCTAGTTCAATATTTGACACCTCAAAATCGGCTTCTAAATAGGTCTTTTTGCCCTCTGAAGTTCATGAACACAGCTTGTTCCAATTTTTCAGGCCAGTTTTAGAACTCTTTGACTCCTCATATCAACTCGGAATTGAGTGATTCTTTTTGCATTGGAAAGCTTGAGTTAGTAGCATTCTTTGAAAGAATTTATCAGAAAATTGTCTCAAACTTTTCAAGAGGAAAGTTGGAGAGAGAGTTGTTGTATATCCTGCTTGGCAGTTGTTTTTCATCATTATCTTCACTGCCGTTGTGATCTTCACTTATATCTTGCTGTCAAGAGCTACTTAGTATCCTTCATTTATGCTAGTTGTGCTACGCCGTGACCTCATTAGTGTTCTAGGCTCGCGTCTCTAGTCCGGTCTAGCCTAGGACCAGCACAGTACCGTCGTTGAGCGTTTATTCAACATTGCATCTTTGAATTGATTATTACTAATCTTTTGCTACCATATATAGCCAACCCAGCTCCACATATTTCTACACCGTGTATACGTACGCTCCCCTGGCAATCGCTTTACTCAATATTCGGAGTTACTTGACACCGCTGGTTGCCGATCACCGCCTGCTGCATGGTAAGAACTTGTAAGACATTGATATTTGCTTTACTGTGAGCGTTTTACCACCACATCCTAGTAGTTATAGGAACATTATTTTTGGGTTTTGTTTCTTGTTCTACTAATCATGACAGGATCCAGAGTCAATTCATGGGCTTTGTCGATCGCGGGAGACGTGCCACCACCTTTGCAAATACCACAACCGTCACGAGAGGTGCACAAACATCCAAATGCACATGATCAGGTTAATGTATCTATACCACCATTTAATGGCCGTTTTAAACCTGCTTTATATATTGAATGGGAGTTCGACATAAAAAATATATTTGCTTCCCATAATTTCGATGAACATAAAAAGGTTAAGGTTGCGGTTGGTTCTTTCACTGGTTATGCTTTGGTTTGGTGGAGTGAATATTGTCGGTTACACCCTGATTATATACCTACTACTTGAGATGATTTGAAACTTGCCATGCGACATACTTTCGTCTCTGCTTATTATACTCGTGACATGATTAAGAAGTTGCAACACTTAAAACAAGGTAGTGAAACTGTAACAAAATATTATGATGATTTACAAACTACCCTGTTGCATTCCTCTTTAGAAGAAAGTGAAGATGATTTTATGGATAGATTTTGGGGAGGATTAAACCGTGATATTCAAGAGATACTAATTCATGAAGAGTGTTATCCTATGGACCATTTGTTTCATCTTGCTTGCAAAGCTGAACAGGAAATAAAACGACGTGTTGGCCACGAGGAGAACAAGCGCACGGTGCACATTCCAAGAGTTGATATGATTGTTCCTTCAACTACTAGGCATACTATGACAACCACATCCGTTGTTGTCAGGACTACATCACCTCCACCATGTGACACATCGCCTTCGAGAGTGGCTAAATCATCTGAGTTGATCATAAGAGGTAATGACAAAGGTACTGATCTTCCATCTCTACATGAGAATGATGAATGCCTTGTCAATTTGAATGCACCATCTGATGAGCTACCCACCACTTTGATCACACCACCTATTTTAGAGGACTACGTTGATAATTTGACTTTGTCATGTGATCAAACAACTGAAATACCAACAATTTTGAGTGCACCCATTGAATTAACTATTGATGCAAAAGAACCAATGTTTAATCATTTCGATATGACCTCTAACCTTGGTGATGATTCTGTGTTGAATGACTTATTGCATGTTTGCTTATTTAAGCATATTGTAGCATGTAAATTTGATGCAAGTAAGGTTTATTCACCAATGTTGGGATGGTTTAATGATGAACATTGTCAATGTTTTGAAATGAATAAGAGCTTCACTTATATGTGCAAACTGAGTTGCAATATTTTCATGCCTTCTACTTCTTGTGCTAATTTTTTGGCTTTAGATTTTATGAACTATGCAAGTTACTCATCTATTCATGTGTCATATATGCAAAAATCAAGGGAAGTAAAAATGGATGACATATACATATACAACATGTACACCTTGTCTCTTTTGTTAGCCACATTTCAGATTAAGCAACGCCGAGGACGGCTTTATTTTCAAGAAGGGGAGGATGATGAGGACATGACTACCTTGGATATGACCAAAAATATTGCATATATGCATATTTGTCAGGTGATTTCTAGTGCAAACTATTCAATAATCTATTTATGTTATCCAGAACAAAATACTTCACACACTTTTGTGTTTTGTCTAATTGCAGGTGTATGGGACATTTGTACAATCCACATATGAAGATAAGGAAGAAAGAGATGTTTATTTGCTGTCCAAAAAGTTCTCTCACGTCACTTTTGGCCCAAGAGAAGATAGAGTCCAAGTCTCTCACGTTCTGGATTCAGATTCGGACTGCACAGACATACCTGACTCAAATCGCACACAAGTTTTTCATACGGACTCCGAATTGGGTGATTCTTTTTTTGTTGGAAACTAGATTTCGTGCACTTTCCAACCCAATTGGAATCACCTTCAAATTCGTCCGGAGCGTTGAGTTGTGGACGAAACAATCTGATGCTGCAGCAGAATCCGAGTCAAACTACAAGTCCAAAGGTGTTACATCACCTCCACTTGGGCCCATTGGCCTTGTACGACCTAGATTTAGTTTTAGGCTGCCTTGGAACGTCCTCCCACCTCCTTGGCCGCCACCCCTTGCTCCTATATAAATAGATCCATCTAGTAGCTTTTCCTGGGGGATTTGTTTAGTTAAAAGTTAGCCATTGCAACTTCGTGTACTTCGTTTGTGTCGAACGACCAGACCAAGACCGCTTACGGATCCCCACCTTTATCAATACTTCATATATACTCGCAATATTCAGATTGCTTTTATCCTATTCTTGCTTGTTCTTCGATTGCTTGCAGGAATAGACCTTCGTGGTCAGGTTGATTGTGCTCCGGCGTGATCAATAACCTCTCGGAGTTGGTTTAGCGATTGCTAAGGCGCAACGTCGTGCACGTTTGTAGTCGGATCGTCAAAGTCGTCTCCACCAAATCGATAGTTATCATCTCATCGAAAGATCGGGACACCCCGCCTCTATCACTTGCTAGAGATAAGGGTAGAAAACATGTTGTGTTTGCACCTGGAGATCTTGTTTGGTTACATTTGCGTAAGGATAGATTTCCTGATTTGCGCAAATCAAAGTTAATGCCACGTGCTGATGGTCCCTTTAAGGTGTTAGAGAAAATAAATGATAATGCATATAAACTTGAGCTGCCTGCAGATTTTGGGGTTAGTCCCACTTTTAACATTGCAGATTTGAAGCCTTATTTGGGTGAGGAAGATGAACTTCCGTCGAGGACGACTTCATTTCAAGAAGGGGATGATGATGAGGACATCAATACAATTGTTACACCCACAGCCCCTGCTGCTATACATACTGGACCAATTACTAGAGCTCGTGCACGCCAACTAAATTACCAGGTACTTTCGTTTCTTGGCAATGATTCTAATGTTCATGAGAATATGATGCTGCCTAAATTGGATACATTTGTTTTGCTTACAAATGAAGGGCCTAGCTTGGAGAAGGATGAACATTGGAGCAAGAACAAGCATGGAGATGATGGCATGCGCAAGGGGAACAAGAACGGAGTTACAAGTGATAATTTCAGGACTTTGAAGCCACCATAATGGGTGCATGAAGCCTTGGACGAAATATACAAGATGCCCCTTCACAAATTTCGTCCTGAGGCTATTTTAGGTGTTGCGTCACCTTATTATTGGGCCAGGCCCATGTAATTTCGAAATACATAAGTATAGGCTATTTTTAGAGTCCGTATGTGTGGGGAAACAAGAGATAGGGTTGATTTCGGACCCCTCCACCAAGGGCCACGAAATTCCCCCCCTCTTCCTCAATATATACAGCCCTTAGGGCATCGTTTAAACTTTGGGTTTTGTTTAGATTAAAAGTTCGCCATAGCTGCAACTTCGCGTACTTCGTTTGTGTTCAACGACCAGACAAAGGCGTCACAGAACCCCACCTTGATCAATAAAGCTTTCATCTTCTATTCGCAATATCCAGATTGCAATCTCAGTTTCTTGCTTGTTCTTCATTTGCTCGCAGGAAACAGACCCTCGTGGTCAGGTTGATCGTGCTCCGGCGTGGTCAATAACCTCTCGGAGTTGGTTTAGCGATTGCTAAGGCGCGACGTCCTCGCACGTTCGTAGTCGGATCGTCAAAGTTGACTTCCACCAAAGCGAAATCCATCATCTCATCGAAAGACGGGACACCTCCGCCTCTATCAGAACGTTCCTTCACAACTCCCTTGGTATGGAACAAATTGTGCCTCTGATTTTGCTCAGCTTGTGTGACCTGCACACTCAAAACACGTTGAGCAACTAAACATTCATACCTGTCAGCGTCTTCAGGAGCCATGTATTGCGTCTCATGGTCAGAATCATCTCCACCATGTTCTTCACGTGTAATAAGAGCCAAAGTCTCCTCATCATAGTCACTAGCGGACTCATATCCACCATCCGCAGTAGCAATCATCACACGCGGAGATTTGCATTCTCTCGCATAATGACCTCCTCCCTTACAACGACGACAAATAATATCACTTGTGTGCCCTGTTGATGCCATGGAAGAAGAACTCTGTGCAGGCCCGGCAGGTGCGCTCTTGGCAGATAATGGTGGTTGTGCCTGTTTTCTTGTATCACGACTGGAGGAGGCACCTGATTGAGGTGCTGGTGCAGTTGAAGTAGAAGATGCACGCGGTGTCCATGATGAAGGTCGGCCTGCAGAAAAGTTAGTTCGCGCCAATGCTTGTCGATCCTGCACTTCATGTTCAGCTTTACAAGCAAGATGGAATAAACGAGTGATATTAGTATAGTCCTTATAGTCTAGAATGGTCTGAATCTCTCTATTTAATCCACCCAGAAAACGTGCAAGCATAGCTTCATTCTCCTCAACAATACCACATCTAATCATGCCAGTTTGTAATTCCTGATAATATTCTTCTACATAATTTTTTCCTTGTCTTAAACGCTGCAATTTTTGAAGCAATTCACGTTGATAATATGGTGGAACCCAACGCGTACGCATAGCGGTTTTCAAAGCAGCCCAAGTAGTTGGAATAGGATATAATCTACAATGTTCAGACCACCAGACACATGCAAAACTAGTGAAAGCACAAACAGCAGCAGCAACCCGTCTCTCCTCGGGATATTGTAAACATGTAAAACGTTGTTCAGTTTCTAACTCCCAAGTAAGATATATATCAGGAACATATCTACCCTCAAATGGTGGAATATTCAATTTCAGTTTAGGAATATGGACATCATCTCGTACCTGAGGTGGTGGTGCAGGCCTACCATTACGAATATATACCTGAGGTCGACCTGCTAGTGGTGGTGCTGGTGGCTGCACGTAGTTCGGATTTTGATCAACCTCATCCTCATAATCGCCCGCATACTCATCATCCTCCGCATCAACAGCAGGAGCCACAGAAGTATCAACAGCAGCACCAACAGTTTGGCCAAACGCAAGAGGGACACGGCTCGCTCGGCGGAGGTCTGTTTCGCGACGTGGAGGTAGTCGTTGTTGTTGTTGTTGTTGTTGGAGAGGTGCGTTAGGTGCAGCGGGTGGTGGTGGTGGAAGACACGCGAGCAATTCATTAAACTTGTTATCGAGCTTTGTTTCGAACGTCTTCTCCATGCCATCTATCTTCTCCATGGCCTCTTCAAATCTGTTTAGCACGTCTTGCACCTGTTCACTCATCATTTGCTGAAATTTATCATGCAAATCCTTATTCGTCATGTTCTCCCAGTCAGTCTCGTCGGCTTGTGATCCTGGCATGGTTAGCAGCAATAGAAACACACAAGAATATGATCCTACAGACTACTAACAAGAGGTGGTGGTGGGTGTCACAAATCCGTCAAGCAAATCTCAAATTCTTACCAGTTCTTACCCAGCAGCAGGCGGTGATCGGTAACCGTTGTAGTCAAAAACTCTCAAAGCTTGGATAGAGCGATTACCAGGGAGAGTCAAACGCACGACGTAGATGTATGTGGAGCTGGGAAGGCTTATAATATGGTAGCAAAAAGGGTCAGCAATAATCAATTCAGAGATGCAAAGTTGAATAAACGCTCAACGACGGTACTGTGCTGGTCCTAGGCTAGACTGTGCTAGAGACGCGAGCCTAGAACACCACCAAAATCACGGCGCGGCACGTAAACAAGGGAAAAGCACACTCTGGAATTTTTTTTTCGCTCTTTTTTTTGCGCTCTTTTTTTTTGCGCTGCTGTTTTTTTTTGTTTTTTTTTTGCGAAAAATCACTATAATGGCGAGTGTCTCAAAACTCTTCCTAGCTCAAACTGACAGGATGGGCACGAAATTTTTTCGACCAATTTTTTTTTTGACTGCCCGGACCCAAAAACTGGAAACGGGTCAAAAAAAACTTCCTATAATGGCACCTGTCTCAAAACACTCAGAAACACCTAAAAATAGGATAGCCAGAATTTTTTTCGAAAAAAGCGTTTTCGAATTTTTTTTCCAAAACCTACTCCGGCAAGGAAACACGAATCGGAATCTAGGTGGATCTCGAAAACAAACCTAATATGACAAGAACTCGGATTGGTGGTGGATATATGGTGGTAGATGGCAGTGGTGGTGGTATATGACAGCTGTGGTGGTATATGGATACGGATTCGAAGCGGTGGCGGATATGCGGTGGTGGTAGATGACAGGGGTGATGATGATGGTGCGGCGGCGGCGTGACAACTTATGACCAGAACTCGAAACTCTAAAAGACTAGACTCTAATACCAGCAACTAGACACGATGATGCAACCGCAAATTCAACACAGCAAAACCCTAAAAAGATTATGCAAAGGCTCAGATTGGTTCGGATATGATGAACTAACCCTAATTTTTTTTGTGGCTTTTTCGTGGACTATAGGTATGAAGAACAGACTCGATCTAAACTATGAAAAACTGTAAAATCTCACCGAGCAACCTGGAAATCTGATACCACTTGATAGAGGCAAAGGTGTCCCGTCTTTCGATGAGATGATGGATATCGCTTTGGTGGCAGTCGACTTTGACGATCCGACTACGAACGTGCGAGGACGTCGCGCCTTAGCAATCGCTAAACCAACTCCGAGAGGTTATTGACCATGCCGGAGCACGATCAACCTGACCACGAGGGTCTGTTTCCTGCGAGCAAACGAAGAACAAGCAAGAAACTGAGATTGCAATCTGGATATTGCGAATATAAGATGAAAGCTTTATTGATCA
>NW_025225415.1:168918-296411 GCF_018294505.1 Triticum aestivum
AAGAACAAGCAAGAAACTGAGATTGCAATCTGGATATTGCGAATATGATCTTCGTTTGCTCGCAGGAAACAGACCCTCATGGTTAGGTTGATCGTGCTCCGGCGTGGTCAATAACCTCTCGGAGTTGGTTTAGCAATTGCTAAGGCGCGACGTCCTCACACTTTCGTAGTCGGATCGTCAAAGTCGACCTCCACCAAAGCAAAATCCATCATCTCATCGAAAGACGGGACACCTTTGCCTCTATCAATAGAGGACTAGAAATTTTGGGGCAATCAGGCAAAAAGCGCACGAGAAAATGAAGTACTTTCAAGGACTGCCATAGAATGGAGAGATGATCACTAAAACGGTCATAATTTTTCATTCGGAGTGCGTGTCGGACCCACAAGTGCTCCAAAAGCTCGCGGCGAGCGCGTGAATCCAGAAAATACTCCCCGCTTGCACCAGGAGTCCTGGAGTGCCCTCAAATACGGCCTGAAGCAGGACTTTTTGGCCCTGAAAGTCAAAGAACATCATTCGTCGTTGTTTTTTAGACAAGTTTATGAACCCATTGGCACCTCCTTTTGAAAGAAATTCAAGAGATTATGTTGCTTATAGACATTAGCCCCCCTGGTAGGGACAAACGTACATTTCTGCAGATGCTCTATGATCTGGGCAATCTTATTTGGCCGTAAATTGAAGAAAATCCAGCGGCTATATGCCTTATTCTCCTTGTTTTCGCCGGATGGCATGCTGTAACTCACGCGTGTGAAAGCCAAGAACAAAAGGGCATTCCTGGCATCGGTCAATACATATGTGGAAACGATATCTCCTCTATAGAGGACAAGAAATTTTGGGGCAATCAGGCAAAAAGCGCACGAGAAAATGAAGTACTTTCAAGGACTGCCATAGAATGGAGAGATGTTCACTAAAACGGTCATAATTTTGTCATTCGGAGTCCGTGTCGGACCCACAAGTACTCAAACTGCTCGCGGCGAGTGCGCGAATCCAGAAAATACTCCCCGCTTGCGCCAGGAGGCCCAGAGTACCCTCAAATATGGCCTTAAGCAGGACTTTTTGGCCCTGAAAGTCAAAGAACATCATTCGTCGCTGTTTTTCAGACAAGTTTCTGAACCCATTGGTACTTCCTTTTGAAGGAAATTCGAGAGATTATGCTGCTTATAAACATTAGCCCCCCTGGTAGGGACAAACGTACCTTTCTGCAGATGCTCTATGATCGGGGCAATCTCATTTGGCCGTAAATTGAAGAAAATCCAGCGGCTATACGCCTTATTCTCCTTGTTTTCACCGGATGGCATGCTGTAACTCACGCGCTTGAAAGCCAAGAACAACAGGGCACTCCTGGCAACGGTCAATATATATGTGGAAACGATATCTCCTCTATAGAGGACAAGAAATTTTGGGGCAATCAGGCAGGAAGCGCACGAGAAAATGATGTACTTTCAAGGATTGCCATAGAATGGAGAGATGTTCACTAAAACGGTCATAATTTTGTCATCCGGAGTCCGTGTCGGACCGACAAATAGTGAAACAGCTCGCGGCGAGCGTGCGAATCCAGAAAATACTCCTCGCTTGCGCCAGGAGGCCCGGAGTGCCCTCAAATACGGCCTTAAGCAGGACTCTTTGGCCCTGAAAGTCAAAGAACATCATTCGTCGCTGTTTTTCAGACAAGTTTCTGAACCCATTAGCACTTTTGAAGGAAATTCGAGAGATTATGTTGCTTATAGACATTAGCCACCTGGTAGGGACAAACATACCTTTCTGCAGATGCTGTATGATCCGGGCAATCTCATTTGGCCGTAAATTGAAAAAAATCCAGCGGCTATATGCCTTATTCTCCTTGTTTTCGCCGGATGGCATGCTGTAACTCACGCGTGTGAAAGCCAAGAACAAAAGGGCATTCCTGGCATCGATCAATATATATGTGGAAACGATATCTCCTCTATAGAGGACTAGAAATTTTGGGGCAATCAGGCAGAAAGCGCACGAGAAAATGAAGTACTTTCAAGGACTGCCATAGAATGGAGAGATGTTCACTAAAACGGTCATAATTGTTTCATTCAAAGTGCGTGTCAGACCCACAAGCACTCAAACAGCTCGCGGCGAGCGTGTGAATCCAGAAAATACTCCCCGCTTGCGCCAGGAGTCCTGGAGTGCCCTCAAATACGGCCTTAAGCAGGACTTTTTGGCCCTGAAAGTCAAAGAACATCATTCTTCATTGTTTTTTAGACAAGTTTATGAACCCATTGGCACTTCCTTTTGAAGGAAATTCGAGAGATTATGTTGCTTATAGACATTAGCCCCCCTGGTAGGGACAAACGTACCTTTCTGCAGATGCTCTATGATCCGGGCAATCTCATTTGGCCGTAAATTGAAGAAAATCCAGCGGCTATATGCCTTATTCTCCTTGTTTTCGCCGGATGGCATGCTGTAACTCACGCGTGTGAAAGCCAAGAACAAAAGGGCATTCCTGGCATCGGTCAATATATATGTGGAAACGATATCTCCTCTATAGAGGACAAGAAATTTTGGGGCAATTAGGCAAAAAGTGCACGAGAAAATGAAGTACTTTCGAGGACTGCCATAGAACGGAGAGATGTTCACTAAAACGGTCATAATTTTGTCATTCGGAGTCCGTGTCGGACCCACAAGTACTCAAACTGCTCGCGGCGAGCGCGCGAATCTAGAAAATACTCCGCGCTTGCGCCAGGAGGCCCGGAGTGCCCTCAAATATGGCCTTAAGCAGCCTTGTGTGTGTTTTGAGTCAGGTATGTCTGTGCAGTCCGAATCTGAATCCAGAACGTGAGAGACTTGGACTCTATCTTCTCTTGGGCCAAAAGTGACGTGAGAGTACTTTTTGGACAGCAAATAAACATCTCTTTCTTCCTTATCTTCATATGTGGATTGTACAAATGTCCCATACACCTGCAATTAGACAAAACACAAAAGTGTGTGAAGTATTTTTGTTCTGGATAACATAAATAGATTATTGAATAGTTTGCACTAGAAATCACCTGACAAATATGCATATATGCAATATTTTTGGTCATATCCAAGGTAGTCATGTCCTCATCATCCTCCCCTTCTTGAAAACAAAGCCGTCATCGGCGTTGCTTAATCTGAAATGTGGCTAACAAAAGAGACAAGGTGTACATGTTGTATATGTATATGTCATCCATTTTTACTTCCCTTGATTTTTGCATATATGACACATGAATAGATGAGTAACTTGCATAGTTCATAAAATCTAAAGCCAAAAAATTAGCACAAGAAGTAGAAGGCATGAAAATATTGCAACTCAGTTTGCACATATAAGTGAAGCTCTTATTCATTTCAAAAGATTGACAATGTTCATCATTAAACCATCCCAACATTGGTGAATAAACCTTACTTGCATCAAATTTACATGCTACAACATGCTTAAATAAGCAAACATGCAATAAGTCATTCAACACAGAATCATCACCAAGATTAGAGGTCATATCAAAATGATTAAACATTGGTTCTTTTGCATCAATAGTTAATTCAATGGGTGCACTCAAAATTGTTGGTATTTCAGTTGTTTGATCACATGGCAAAGTCAAATTATCAACGTAGTCCTCTAAAATAGGTGGTGTGATCAAAGTAGTGGGTAGCTCATTAGATGGTGCATTGAAATTGACAAGGCATTCATCATTCTCATGTAGAGATGGAAGATCAGTACCTTTGTCATTACCTCTTATGATCAACTCAGATGATGTAGCCACTCTCGGGGGCGATGTGTCACATGGTGGAGGTGATGTAGTCCTGACAACAACGGATGTGGTTGTCATAGTATGCCTAGTAGTTGAAGGAACAATCATATCAACTCTTGGAATGTGCACTGTACGCTTGTTCTCCTCGTGGCCAACACGTTGTTTTATTTCCTGTTCAGCTTTGCAAGCAAGATGAAACAAATGGTCCATAGGATAACACTCTTCATGAATTAGTATCTCTTGAATATCACGGTTTAATCCTCCCCAAAATCTATCCATAAAATCATCTTCACTTTCTTCTAAAGAGGAATGCAACAAGGTAGTTTGTAAATCATCATAATATTTTGTTACAGTTTCACTACCTTGTTTTAAGTGTTGCAACTTCTTAATCATGTCACGAGTATAATAAGCAGGGACGAAAGTATGTCGCATGGCAAGTTTCAAATCATCCTAAGTAGTAGGTATATAATCAGGGTGTAACCGACAATATTCACTCCACCAAACCAAAGCATAACCAGTGAAAGAACCAACCGTAACCTTAACCTTTTTCTGTTCATTGAAATTATGGGAAGCAAATATATTTTTTATGTCGAACTCCCATTCAATATATAAAGCAGGTTTAAAACGGCCATTAAATGGTGGTATAGATACATTAACCTGATCATGTGCATTTGGATGTTTGTGCACCTCTCGTGACGGTTGTGGTATTTGCAAAGGTGGTGGCACGTCTTCCGCGATCGACAAAGCCCATGAATTGACTCTGGATCCTGTCATGATTAGTAGAACAAGAAACAAAACCCAAAAATAATGTTCCTATAACTACTAGGATGTGATGGTAAAACGCTCACAGTAAAGCAAATATCAATGTCTTACAAGTTCTTACCATGCAGCAGGCGGTGATCGGCAACCAGCGGTGTCAAGTAACTCCGAATATTGAGTAAAGCGATTGCCAGGGGAGCGTACGTATACACGGTGTAGAAATATGTGGAGCTGGGTTGGCTATATATGGTAGCAAAAGATTAGCAATAATCAATTCAAAGATGCAATGTTGAATAAACGCTCAACGACGGTACTGTGCTGGTCCTAGGCTAGACCGGACTAGAGACGCGAGCCTAGAACACTAATGAGGTCACGGCGTAGCACAACTAGCATCAATGAAGGATACTAAGTAGCTCTTGACAGCAAGATATAAGTGAAGATCACAACGGCAGTGAAGATAATGATGAAAAACAACTGCCAAGCAGGATATACAACAACTCTCTCTCCAACTTTCCTCTTGAAAAGTTTGAGACAATTTTCTGATAAATTCTTTCAAAGAATGCTACTAACTCAAGCTTTCCAATGCAAAAAGAATCACTCAATTCCGAGTTGATATGAGGAGTCAAAGAATTCTAAAACCGGCCTGAAAAATTGGAACAAGTTGTGTTCACGAACTTCGGAGGGCAAAAAGGCCTATTTAGAAGCCGATTTTGAGGTGTCAAATATTGAACTAGCTTCTGCAATTATTTAGATGCGTCTCGTCGCTATCTTCAATTTGAGTACTCACGGAGCCAAAACTGACTTCGTATGAGGAAGATACACCTGTTTTACTGAACAGTGCACAAAACAGATTCCAATCCCAATTCAACTACGAGATTGAGTCTAAATAGATCTGAATTTTGTTTTTTTTCCCCTCTCTTTTTTTTCTCACACTTTTTTTTCTTTTCCTTTCTTTTTTTTCTCTGACTTCTTTTTACTTTTTTTTCTCTCGTTTTTTTTCTCTATCTTTTTTTTCTCTCTCCCTCTTTCCAAAACAAACTAGATAAGATGTAGATTGGATCAAGCGAAGATGGGAACTGATAGAGGCGAGGGTCCCGATCTTTCGATGAGATGATGGATATCGCTTTGGTGGAAGTCGACTTTGACGATCCGACTACGAACGTGCGAGGACGTCGCGCCTTAGCAATCGCTAAACCAACTCCGAGAGGTTATTGACCACACCGGAGCACGATCAACCTGACCACGAGGGTCTGTTTCCTGCGAGCAAACGAAGAACAAGCAAGAAACTAAGATTGCAATCTGGATATTGCGAATATAAGATGAAAGCTTTATTGATCAAGGTGGGGTTCTGTGACGCCTTTGTCTGGTCGTTGAACACAAACGAAGTACGCGAAGTTGCAGCTATGGCGAACTTTTAATCTAAACAAAACCCAAAGTCTAAACGATGCCCTAAGGGCTGTATATATGGAGGAAGAGGGGGGGATTTCGTGGCCCTTGGTGGAGGGGTCCGAAATCAACCCTATCTCTTGTTTCCCCACACATACGGACTCTAAAAATAGCCTATACTTATGTAGTTCGAAATTACATGGGCCTGGCCCAATAATAAGGTGACGCAGCACCTAAAATAGCCTCGGGACGAAATTTATGAAGTGGCATCTTGTATATTTCGTCCAAGGCTTCATGCACCCATTATGGTGGCTTCAAAGTCCTGAAATCATCACTTGTAACTCCGTTCTTGTTCCCCTTGCGCATGCCATCATCTCCATGCTTGTTCTTGCTCCAATGCTCATCCTTCTCCAAGCTAGGCCCTTCATTTGTAAGCAAAACAAATGTATCCAATTTAGGCAGCATCATATTCTCATGAACATTAGAATCATTACCAAGAAACGAAAGTACCTGGTAATTTAGTTGGCGTGCACGAGCTCTAGTAATTGGTCCAGTATGTATAGCAGCAGGGGCTGTGGGTGTAACAATTGTATTGATGTCCTCATCATCCTCCCCTTCTTGAAATGAAGTCGTCCTCGACGGAAGTTCATCTTCCTCACCCAAATAAGGCTTCAAATCTGCAATGTTAAAAGTGGGACTAACCCCAAATTCCGCAGGCAGCTCAAGTTTATATGCATTATCATTTATTTTCTCTAACACCTTAAAGGGACCATCAGCACGTGGCATTAGCTTTGATTTGCGCAAATCAGGAAATCTATCCTTACGCAAATGTAACCAAACAAGATCTCCAGGTGCAAACACAACATGTTTTCTACCCTTATCTCCAGCAAGTTTATATTTAGCATTCATACGCTCAATGTTTTCCTTAGTTAACTCATGCATTTTTAAAATCAATTCAGCACGTTGTTTAGCATCAAAATTAACCTTCTCCGAAGATGGAAGAGGCAACAAATCAATAGGTGCACGAGGTAGGAAACCATACACAACTTCAAAAGGGCACATCTTAGTAGTAGAATGCAATGAACGATTATAAGCAAATTCAATATGAGGCAAGCATTCCTCCCACATTTTCTTATTATTCTTCAAACCAGCCCTAAGCATAGTAGACAACGTTCTATTGACTACTTCAGTTTGTCCATCAGTTTGGGGGTGACAAGTAGTACTAAAAAGCAGTTTAGTCCCCAACTTAGCCCATAAACATCTCCAAAAGTGGCTAAGAAATTTAGTATCACGATCTGAAACAATAGTATTTGGCACACCATGCAAGCGAATAATTTCACGAAAGAACAAATCAGCAACATTAACAGCATCATCGCTTTTATGACATGGTATAAAGTGTGCCATTTTCGAGAATCTATCCACGACAACAAATATGCTATCCCTCCCCTTCTTTGTTAGAGGTAAACCTAAAACAAAGTCCATAGATATATCCTCCCAAGGAACACTAGGTACAGGCAAAGGCATATATAAACCATGAGGATTGAGTCGTGACTTAGCTTTTTGACATGTAGTGCAGCGAGCAATAAAACGCTCAACATCCCGTCTCATCTTTGGCCAAAAGAAATGTGTAGCAAGTACGTCCTCCGTCTTCTTCATGCCAAAGTGTCCCATTAATCCTCCTCCATGCGCCTCCTGCAACAACAAAAGACGAACGGAGCTAGCTGGAATGCATAGCTTGTTAGCACGAAACACAAATCCATCGTTAACAACAAACTTGTTCCACATTCTTCCTTCTTTACAATTATGCATTACATCTTTAAAATCAGCATCATGCACATATTGATCTTTGATGGTCTCTAAACCAAATATTTTGAAGTCAAGTTGTGAAAGCATAGTATAGCGACGAGACAATGCATCAGCAATAACATTTTCTTTTCCCTTCTTGTGTTTAATGACATAAGGGAAAGTCTCAATGAATTCAACCCATTTAGCATGTCTACGATTCAGTTTAGCTTGACTTTTAATATGTTTCAAAGATTCATGATCAGAATGTATAACAAATTCCAAGGAAAAGCTACTAGATGGATCTACTTATATAGGAGCAAGGGGTGGCGGCCAAGGAGGTGGGAGGACGTCCCAAGGCAGCCTAAAACTAAATCTAGGTCGTACAAGGCCAATGGGCCCAAGTGGAGGTGATGTAACACCTTTGGACTTGTAGTTTGACTCGGATTCTGCTACAGCATCAGATTGTTTCGTCCACAACTCAACGCTCCGGACGAATTTGAAGGTGATTCCAATTGGGTTGGAAAGTGCACGAAATCTAGTTTCCAACAAAAAAAGAATCACCCAATTCGGAGTCCGTATGAAAAACTTGTGTGCGTTTTGAGTCAGGTGTGTCTGTGCAGTCCGAATCTGAATCCAGAACGTGAGAGACTTGGACTCTATCTTCTCTTGGGCCAAAAGTGACGTGAGAGAACTTTTTGGACAGCAAATAAACATCTCTTTCTTCCTTATCTTCATATGTGGATTGTACAAATGTCCCATACACCTGCAATTAGACAAAACACAAAAGTGTGTGAAGTATTTTTGTTCTGGATAACATAAATAGATTATTGAATAGTTTGCACTAGAAATCACCTGACAAATATGCATATATGCAATATTTTTGGTCATATCCAAGGTAGTCATGTCCTCATCACGATTATAAGCAAATTCAATATGAGGCAAGCATTCCTCCCACATTTTCTTATTATTCTTCAAAACAGCCCTAAGCATAGTAGACAACGTTCTATTGACTACTTCAGTTTGTCCATCAGTTTGGGGGTGACAAGTAGTACTAAAAAGCAGTTTAGTCCCCAACTTAGCCCATAAACATCTCCAAAAGTGGCTAAGAAATTTAGTATCACGATCTGAAACAATAGTATTTGGCACACCATGCAAGCGAATAATTTCACGAAAGAACAAATCAGCAACATTAACAGCATCATCGCTTTTATGACATGGTATAAAGTGTGCCATTTTCGAGAATCTATCCACGACAACAAATATGCTATCCCTCCCCTTCTTTGTTCGAGGTAAACCTAAAACAAAGTCCATAGATATATCCTCCCAAGGAACACTAGGTACAGGCAAAGGCATATATAAACCATGAGGATTGAGTCGTGACTTAGCTTTTGACATGTAGTGCATCGAGCAATAAAACGCTCAACATCCCGTCTCATCTTTGGCCAAAAGAAATGTGTAGCAAGTACGTCCTCCGTCTTCTTCACGCCAAAGTGTCCCATTAATCCTCCTCCATGCGCCTCCTGCAACAACAAAAGACGAACGGAGCTAGCTGGAATGCATAGCCTGTTAGCACGAAACACAAATCCATCGTTAACGACAAACTTGTTCCACATTCTTCCTTCTTTACAATTCTGCATTACATCTTTAAAATCAGCATCATGCACATATTGATCTTTGATGGTCTCCAAACCAAATATTTTGAAGTCAAGTTGTGAAAGCATAGTATAGCGACGAGACAATGCATCAGCAATAACATTTTCTTTTCCCTTCCTGTGTTTAATGACATAAGGGAAAGTCTCAATGAATTCAACCCATTTAGCATGTCTACGATTCAGTTTAGCTTGACTTTTAATATGTTTCAAAGATTCATGATCAGAATGTATAACAAATTCTTTGGGCCATAAATAATGTTGCCATGTTTCTAAAGTCCGAACAAGAGCATATAATTCTTTATCATAAGTAGAATAATTCAGACTAGGCCCACTCAATTTTTCAGAAAAGTATGCAACAGGTTTGCCATCTTGTAATAACACACCTCCTAATCCAATTCCACTAGCATCACATTCAAGCTCAAAAGTCTTATTAAAATCAGGAAGTTGGAGTAAAGGAGCATGTGTCAACTTATCTTTCAATACCGTGAAGGCTTCTTCCTGTGCGGTACCCCAAACAAAAGGCACATCCTTCTTTGTAAGCTCGTTGAGAGGTGCAGCAATGGTGCTGAAATCTCTCACAAAACGCCTTTAGAATCCAGCGAGGCCAAGAAAACTCCTCACCTGTGTGACCGTTTTGGGCTGCGGCCAACTCTCAATAGCTTCAATCTTGGCTTTGTCAACTTCAATTCCCTGTGGAGTAACAACATAGCCAAGAAAAGATACTCGGTCGGTGCAAAAGGTGCACTTCCCAAGGTTACCAAACAAACGTGCATCACGTAGAGCAATAAAAACAGCACGTAAATGTTCCAAATGTTCTTCCAAAGATCTGCTATAAATCAGTATATCATCAAAATAGACTACCACAAATCGTCCAATGAAAGCACGTAAAACTTCGTTCATTAATCTCATGAAAGTACTAGGTGCATTAGTTAACCCAAAAGGCATGACTAACCACTCATATAATCCAAACTTAGTTTTAAATGCTGTTTTCCATTCATCTCCCAATTGCATACGAATTTGATGGTAGCCACTACGCAAATCAACTTTGGAGAATATTGTAGAGCCACTCAATTCATCAAGCATATCATCTAGCCTAGGAATAGGATGACGATAACGAATAGTAATATTATTAATGCCTCTACAATCAACACACATACGTGATGTACCATCCTTTTTCGGCACTAGAATAATAGGAACAGCACAAGGACTAAGGGATTCGCGTATATAACCTTTGTCGAGAAGCTCTTGTACTTGACGCATAATCTCCTTCGTCTCCTCTGGATTGGTACGGTATGGTGCACGGTTTGGCAGTGAAGCACCGGGAATTAAGTCAATCTGATGCTCAATCCCTCGAATAGGCGGTAATCCCGGTGGCACGTCTTGTGGAAAAACGTCAGCGAACTCCTGCAAAATGTTAGTGACAGCAGGAGGCAAAGAGGAAGGCACGTCCTCGAATGAAAATAATGCCTCTTTGCACACAAAAGCATAGCAAACAGATTTGCTGAAATCTAGCTCATCAATATCAGATTTGGTGGCAAATAAACATGCACTTTTCAATTTAATTTCAGAAGCAATACTAGATGGTTTATTATTAGGCTTCATTTGTTGCTCAAATTCTTTTGCCACAATCTGATTTTCACTCTTATTCTTCTCCTGTTGTGCTTTATTAGCTCTATTAATATCATCTTTCAAAATGGAATCAGGAGTCATAGGAAGCAAAGTAATATTTTTATCCTTATGAACAAGAGTATAGTGATTGTTTCTACCATGGTGTACAGAATTTTTATCAAATTGCCATGGTCTACCCAGTAATAAGGAACATGCTTGCATAGGTACCACATCACAATCAACATAATCAGCATATGTAGAGATACTAAAATGCACACGAACAGTACGTGTTACCTTAACCTTGCCGCTGTTGTTGAACCATTGGATGTAGTAAGGATGTGGATGTGGTCTTGTGGTGAGAGAAAGCTTCTCCACCATCTCCATGCTAGCCAAGTTGTTGCAGATCCCTCCGTCTATTATGACGCGCACAGAACGTTCCTTCACAACTCCCTTGGTATGGAACAAATTGTGCCTCTGATTTTGCTCAGCTTGTGTGACCTGCACACTCAAAACACGTTGAGCAACTAAACATTCATACCTGTCAGCGTCTTCAGGAGCCATGTATTGCGTCTCATGATCAGAATCATCTCCACCATGTTCTTCACGTGTAATAAGAGCTAATGTCTCCTCATCATAGTCACTAGCGGACTCATATCCACCATCCGCGGTAGCAATCATCACACGCGGAGATTTGCATTCTCTCGCATAATGACCTCCTCCCTTACAACGACGACAAATAATATCACTTGTGTGCCCTGTTGATGCTATGGAAGAAGAAGAACGCTGTGTAGGCCCCGCAGGTGCGCTCTTGGCAGATAATGGTTGTTGTGCCTGTTTTCTTGTATCACGGCTGGAGGTGGCACCTGATGGAAGTGCTGGTGCAGTTGAAGTAGAAGATGCACGTGGTGTCCATGATGAAGGTCGGCCTGCAGAAAAGTTAGTTCGCCCCAATGCTTGTCGATCCTGCACTTCACGTTCAGCTTTACAAGCAAGATGGAATAAACGAGTGATATTAGTATACTCCTTATAGTCTAGAATGGTCTGAATCTCTCTATTTAATCCACCCAGAAAACGTGCAAGCATAGCTTCATTCTCCTCAACAATACCACATCTAATCATGCAGTTTGTAATTCCTGATAATATTCTTCTACAGAATTTTTTCCTTGTCTTAAACGCTGCAATTTTTGAAGCAATTCACGTTGATAATATGGTGGAACCCAACGCGTACGCATAGCAGTTTTCAAAGCAGCCCAAGTAGTTGGAATAGGATATAATCTACAATGTTCAGACCACCATACACATGCAAAACTAGTGAAAGCACAAACAGCAGCAGCAACTCGTCTCTCCTCAGGATATTGTAAACATGTAAATCGTTGTTCAGTTTCTAACTCCCAAGTAAGATATATATCTGGAACATATCTACCCTCAAATGGTGGAATATTCAATTTCAGTTTAGGAATATGGACATCATCGCGTACCTGAGGTGGTGGTGCAGGCCTACCATGACGAATATATACCTGAGGTCGACCTGCTGGTGGTGGTGCTGGTGGCTGCTCGTAGATCTGATTTTGATCAACCTCATCCTCATAATCACCCGCATACTCATCATCCTCCTGGGTACCAGCAGGAGCAGTAGCAGGAGCCAAAGAAGCACCAACAGCAGTAGCAGCGGCACCAGAAGTTTGTCCTGTCTCAATAGGAACACGCTGTGCTCGTCCATACTGATTCGGAAGGGGGCGTAGTTGTTGTTGTTGCAGAGGTGCGACAAGTGCAGCCGGTGGTGGAAGACGCGCAAGCAGTTCATTAAATCTGTTATTGAGCTTTGTTTCGAACGTCTTCTCAAGGCCAGTGATCTTCTCCATGGCCTCTTCAAAATTGTTCAGCACATCTTGTACCTGTTCAGTCATCATTTGCTGAAACTTATCATGAAGCTCCTTGTTCGATAAGTTCTCCCAGTCAATCTCGTCGGCTTGTGATCCTTGCATGGTTAGCAGCAATAGAAACACACAAGAATATGATCCTACAGACTACTAAGAAGTGGTGGTGGTGTATCACAAATCCGTCAAGCAAATCTCAAATTCTTACCAGTTCTTACCCAGCAGCAGGTGGTGATCGGCAACCGTTGTAGTCAAAAACTCTCAAAGCTTGGATAGAGCGATTACCAGGGAGAGTCGAACACACGACGTAGATGTATGTGGAGCTGGGAAGGCTTATAGTATGGTAGCAAAAAGGGTCAGCAATAATCAATTCAGAGATGCAAAGTTGAATAAACGCTCAACGACGGTACTGTGCTGGTCCTAGGCTAGACTGTGCTAGAGACGCGAGCCTAGAACACCAACAAAATCACGGCGCGGCACGTAAACAAGGGAAAAGCACAATCTGAATTTTTTTTTCGCTCTTTTTTTTTGCGAAAAAGCACTATAATGGCGAGTGTCTCAAAACTCTTCCTAGCTCAAACTGACAGGATGGGCACGAAATTTTTCGACCAATTTTTTTTTCGACTGCCCGGACCCAAAAACTGGAAACGGGTCAAAAAAAACTTCCTATAATGGCACCTGTCTCAAAACACTCAGAAACACCTAAAAATAGGATAGCCAGAAAATTTTTCGAAAAATGCGTTTTCGAAAAATTTTGGGCCTAAACGGAGCGTGGCTACCCGACTCTTTTTTTTTCTGAAACTTACTCCGGCAAGGAAACACGAATTGGAAACTAGATGGATCTCGAAAACAACCCTAATAATCAAGGAACTCGGATTGGTGGTGGTATATAGCAGCGGTGGTGGTAGTATATGGATATGGATCGGTGGTGGTATATGGACACGGATTGGTGGTGGTATATGGATACGGATTTGGAGCGGTGGTGGTAGATGGCAGGGGCGATGATGATGGTGCGGCGACGGCGTGACAACTTGTGAACAGAACTCGAAACTCTAAAAGACTAGACGCTAAGACCAGCAACTGAACACGACGATGCAGCCGCAAATTCAACAAAGCAAATACAGAAAAGATTATGCAAGGCTCAGATTGGTTCGGATGGGATGAACTAACCCTAATTTATTTTTGGCTTTTTCGTGGACTATAGGTATGAAGAACAGACTCGATCTAAACTACGAAAAACTGTAAAATCTCACCGAGCAACCTGGAAATCTGATACCACTTGATAGAGGCGAGGGTCCCGATCTTTCGATGAGATGATGGATATCGCTTTGGTGGAAGTCGACTTTGACGATCCGACTACGAACGTGCGAGGACGTCGCGCCTTAGCAATCGCTAAACCAACTCCGAGAGGTTATTGACCACGCCGGAGCACGATCAACCTGACCACGAGGGTCTGTTTCCTGCGAGCAAACGAAGAACAAGCAAGAAACTAAGATTGCAATCTGGATATTGCGAATATAAGATGAATGCTTTATTGATCAAGGTGGGGTTCTGTGACGCCTTTGTCTGGTCGTTGAACACAAACGAAGTACGCGAAGTTGCAGCTATGGCGAACTTTTAATCTAAACAAAACCCAAAGTCTAAACGATGCCCTAAGGGCTGTATATATGGAGGAAGAGGGGGGAATTTCGTGGCCCTTGGTGGAGGGGTCCGAAATCAACCCTATCTCTTGTTTCCCCACACATACGGACTCTAAAAATAGCCTATACTTATGTAGTTCGAAATTACATGGGCCTGGCCCAATAATAAGGTGACGCAGCACCTAAAATAGCCTCGGGACGAAATTTATGAAGTGGCATCTTCTATATTTCGTCCAAGGCTTCATGCACCCATTATGGTGGCTTCAAAGTCCTGAAATCATCACTTGTAACTCCGTTCTTGTTCCCCTTGCGCATGCCATCATCTCCATGCTTGTTCTTGCTCCAATGCTCATCCTTCTCCAAGCTAGGCCCTTCACTTGTAAGCAAAACAAATGTATCCAATTTAGGCAGCATCATATTCTCATGAACATTAGAATCATTACCAAGAAACGAAAGTACCTGGTAATTTAGTTGGCGTGCACGAGCTCTAGTAATTGGTCCAGTATGTATAGCAGCAGGGGCTGTGGGTGTAACAATTGTATTGATGTCCTCATCAGGAACGATCTCAACTATGATTATAACAATGAACGGTGGGTAGCACGTGGAGGAAATTGATGGATGGGTGGTGGACAGCGGAAGGGATAACGATGCAGTGGCGACGTGACTAATGTGAACAGAACTCGAAACTCTAAACGACCTAGACACTAAGACCAGCAACTCGACACGACGATGCAACCGATAATTCAACTATGCAAGCAATGAAAAAAAAATTGCAAAGGCTCAGACTGGCTTGGACAAAGGATGAATAGATCTAACTCTTTTTTGTTGATTTTTCTTGGACAATAGGTAAGAAAATAAATCTAATCTAGGAAAACTGGAAATTCTCACCGAGCAACCTGAAACCTGATACCACTTGATAGAGGCGAGGGTGTCCCGATCTTTCGATGAGATGATAACTATCGATTTGGTGGAGACGACTTTGACGATCCGACTACAAACGTGATAGAGGCAAAGGTGTCCCGTCTTTCGATGAGATGATGGATATCGCTTTGGTGGCAGTCGACTTTGACGATCCGACTACGAACGTGCGTGGACGTCGCGCCTTAGCAATCGCTAAACCAACTCCGAGAGGTTATTGACCACGCCGGAGCACGATCAACCTGACCACGAGGGTCTGTTTCCTGCGAGCAAACGAAGAACAAGCAAGAAACTAAGATTGCAATCTGGATATTGCGAATATAAGATGAAATCTTTATTGATCAAGGTGGGGTTCTGTGACGCCTTTGTCTGGTCGTTGAACACAAACGAAGTACGCGAAGTTGCAGTTATGGCGAACTTTTAATCTAAACAAAACCCAAAGTCTAAACGATGCCCTAAGGGCTGTATATATGGAGGAAGAGGGGGGAATTTCGTGGCCCTTGGTGGAGGGGTCCGAAATCAACCCTATCTCTTGTTTCCCCACACATACGGACTCTAAAAATAGCCTATACTTATGTATTTCGAAATTACATGGGCCTGGCCCAATAATAAGGTGACGCAGCACCTAAAATAGCCTCGGGACGAAATTTATGAAGTGGCATCTTGTATATTTCGTCCAAGGCTTCATGCACCCATTATGGTGGCTTCAAAGTCCTGAAATCATCACTTGTAACTCCGTTCTTGTTCCCCTTGCGCATGCCATCATCTCCATGCTTGTTCTTGCTCCAATGTTCATCCTTCTCCAAGCTAGGCCCCTCATTTGTAAGCAAAACAAATGTATCCAATTTAGGCAGCATCATATTCTCATGAACATTAGAATCATTACCAAGAAATGAAAGTACCTGGTAATTTAGTTGGCGTGCACGAGCTCTAGTAATTGGTCCAGTATGTATAGCAGCAGGGGCTGTGGGTGTAACAATTGTATTGATGTCCTCATCATCCTCCCCTTCTTGAAATGAAGTCGTCCTCGACAGAAGTTCATCTTCCTCACCCAAATAAGGCTTCAAATCTGCAATGTTAAAAGTGGGACTAACCCCAAAATCTGCAGGCAGCTCAAGTTTATATGCATTATCATTTATTTTCTCTAACACCTTAAAGGGACCATCAGCACGTGGCATTAACTTTGATTTGCGCAAATCAGGAAATCTATCCTTACGCAAATGTAACCAAACAAGATCTCCAGGTGCAAACACAACATGTTTTCTACCCTTATCTCCAGCAAGTTTATATTTTGCATTCATGCGCTCAATGTTTTCCTTAGTTAACTCATGCATTTTTAAAATCAATTCAGCACGTTGTTTAGCATCAAAATTAACCTTCTCCGAAGATGGAAGAGGCAACAAATCAATAGGTGCATGAGGTAGGAAACCATACACAACTTCAAAAGGGCACATCTTAGTAGTAGAATGCAATGATAGATTATAAGCAAATTCAATATGAGGCAAGCATTCCTCCCACATTTTCTTATTATTCTTCAAAACAGCCCTAAGCATAGTAGACAATGTTCTATTGACTACTTCAGTTTGTCCATCAGTTTGGGGGTGACAAGTAGTACTAAAAAGCAGTTTAGTCCCCAACTTAGCCCATAAACATCTCCAAAAGTGGCTAAGAAATTTAGTATCACGATCTGAAACAATAGTATTTGGCACACCATGCAAGCGAATAATTTCACGAAAGAACAAATCAGCAACATTAACAGCATCATCACTTTTATGACATGGTATAAAGTGTGCCATTTTCGAGAATCTATCCACGACAACAAATATGCTATCCCTCCCCTTCTTTGTTCGAGGTAAACCTAAAACAAAGTCCATAGATATATCCTCCCAAGGAACACTAGGTACAGGCAAAGGCATATATAAACCATGAGGATTGAGTCGTGACTTAGCTTTTTGACATGTAGTGCAGCGAGCAATAAAACGCTCAACATCTCGTCTCATCTTTGGCCAAAAGAAATGTGTAGCAAGTACGTCCTCCGTCTTCTTCACGCCAAAGTGTCCCATTAATCCTCCTCCATGCGCCTCCTGCAATAACAAAAGATGAACGGAGCTAGCTGGAATGCATAGCTTGTTAGCACGAAACACAAATCCATCGTTAACAACAAACTTGTTCCACATTCTTCCTTCTTTACAATTCTGCATTACATCTTTAAAATCAGCATCATGCACATATTGATCTTTGATGGTCTTCAAACCAAATATTTTGAAGTCAAGTTGTGAAAGCATAGTATAGCGACGAGACAATGCATCAGCAATAACATTTTCTTTTCCCTTCTTGTGTTTAATGACATAAGGGAAAGTCTCAATGAATTCAACCCATTTAGCATGTCTACGATTCAGTTTAGCTTGACTTTTAATATGTTTCAAAGATTCATGATCAGAATGTATAACAAATTCTTTGGGCCATAAATAATGTTGCCATGTTTCTAAAGTCCGAACAAGAGCATATAATTCTTTATCATAAGTAGAATAATTCAGACTAGGCCCACTCAATTTTTCAAAAAAGTATGCAACAGGTTTGCCATCTTGTAATAACACACCTCCTAATCCAATTCCACTAGCATCACATTCAAGCTCAAAAGTCTTATTAAAATCAGGAAGTTGGAGTAAAGGAGCATGTGTCAACTTATCTTTCAATACCGTGAAGGCTTCTTCCTGTGCGGTACCCCAAAGAAAAGGCACATCTTTCTTTGTAAGCTCATTGTGAGGTGCAGCAATGGTGCTGAAATCTCTCACAAAACGCCTATAGAATCCAGCGAGGCCAAGAAAACTCCTCACTTGTGTGACCGTTTTGGGCTGCGGCCAACTCTCAATAGCTTCAATCTTGGCTTTATCAACTTCAATTCCCTGTGGAGTAACAACATAGCCAAGAAAAGATACTCGGTCGGTGCAAAAGGTGCACTTCCCAAGGTTACCAAACAAACGTGCATCACGTAGAGCAATAAAAACAGCACGTAAATGATCCAAATGTTCTTCCAAAGATCTGCTATAAATCAATATGTCATCAAAGTAAACTACCACAAATCGTCCAATGAAAGCACGTAAAACTTCGTTCATTAATCTCATGAAAGTACTAGGTGCATTAGTTAACCCAAAAGGCATGACTAACCACTCATATAATCCAAACTTAGTTTTAAATGCTGTTTTCCATTCATCTCCCAATTTCATACGAATTTGATGGTAGCCACTACGCAAATCAACTTTGGAGAATATTGTAGAGCCACTCAATTCATCAAGCATATCATCTAGCCTAGGAATAGGATGACGATAACGAATAGTAATATTATTAATGCCTCTACAATCAACACACATACGTGATGTACCATCCTTTTTCGGCACTAGAATAATAGGAACAACACAAGGACTAAGGGATTCGCGTATATAACCTTTGTCGAGAAGCTCTTGTACTTAACGCATAATCTCCTTCGTCTCCTCTGGATTGGTACGGTATGGTGCACGGTTTGGCAGTGAAGCACCGGGAATTAAGTCAATCTGATGCTCAATCCCTCGAATAGGCGATAATCCCGGTGGCACGTCTTGTGGAAAAACGTCAGCGAACTCCTGCAAAATGTTAGTGACAGCAGGAGGCAAAGAGGAAGGCACGTCCTCGAATGAAAATAATGCCTCTTTGCACACAAAAGCATAGCAAACAGATTTGCTGAAATCTAGCTCATCAATATCAGATTTGGTGGCAAATAAACATGCACTTTTCAATTTAATTTCAGAAGCAACACTAGATGGCTTATTATTAGGCTTCATTTGTTGCTCAAATTCTTTTGCCACAATCTGATTTTCACTCTTATTCTTCTCCTGTTGTGCTTTATTAGCTCTATTAATATCATCTTTCAAAATGGAATCAGGAGTCATAGGAAGCAAAGTAATATTTTTATCCTTATGAATAAGAGTATAGTGATTGTTTCTACCATGGTGTACAGAATTTTTATCAAATTGCCATGGTCTACCAAGTAATAAGGAACATGCTTGCATAGGTACCACATCACAATCAACATAATCAGCATATGTAGAGATGCTAAAATGCACACGAACAGTACGTGTTACCTTAACCTTGCCGCTGTTGTTGAACCATTGGATGTAGTAAGGATGTGGATGTGGTCTTGTGGTGAGAGAAAGCTTCTCCACCATCTCCATGCTAGCCAAGTTATTGCAGCTCCCTCCGTCTATGATGACGCGCACAGAACGTTCCTTCACAACTCCCTTGGTATGGAACAAATTGTGCCTCTGATTTTGCTCAGCTTGTGTGACCTGCACACTCAAAACACGTTGAGCAACTAAACATTCATACCTATCAGCGTCTTCAGGAGCCATGTATTGCGTCTCATGATCAGAATCATCTCCACCATGTTCTTCACGTGTAATAAGAGCCAAACTCTCCTCATCATAGTCACTAGCAGACTCATATCCACCATCCGCGGTAGCAATCATCACACGCGGAGATTTGCATTCTCTCGCATAATGACCTCCTCCCTTACAACGACGACAAATAATATCACTTGTGTGCCCTGTTGATGCCATGGAAGAAGAAGAACGCTGTGCAGTCCCCGCAGGTGCGCTCTTGGCAGATAATGGTGGTTGTGCCTGTTTTCTTGTATCACGGCTGGAGGTGGCACCGGATGGAGGTGCTGGTGCAGTTGAAGTAGAAGATGCACGTGGTGTCCATGATGAAGGTCGGCCTGCAGAAAAGTTAGTTCGCCCCAATGCTTGTCGATCCTGCACTTCACGTTCAGCTTTACAAGCAAGATGGAATAAACGAGTGATATTAGTATACTCCTTATAGTCTAGAATGGTCTGAATCTCTCTATTTAATCCACCCAGAAAACGTGCAAGCATAGCTTCATTCTCCTCAACAATACCACATCTAATCATGCCAGTTTGTAATTCCTGATAATATTCTTCTACAGAATTTTTCCCTTGTCTTAAACGCTGCAATTTTTGAAGCAATTCACGTTGATAATATGGTGGAACCCAACGCGTACGCATAGCAGTTTTCAAAGCAGCCCAAGTAGTTGGAATAGGATATAATCTACAATGTTCAGCCCAAAGATCTGCTATAAATCAATATGTCATCAAAGTAAACTACCACAAATCGTCCAATGAAAGCACGTAAAACTTCGTTCGTTAATCTCATGAAAGTACTAGGTGCATTAGTTAACCCAAAAGGCATGACTAACCACTCATATAATCCAAACTTAGTTTTGAATGCTGTTTTCCATTCATCTCCCAATTTCATACGAATTTGATGGTATCCACTACGCAAATCAACTTTGGAGAATATTGTAGAGCCACTCAATTCATCAAGCATATCATCTAGCCTAGGAATAGGATGACGATAACGAATAGTAATATTATTAATGCCTCTACAATCAACACACATACGTGATGTACCATCCTTTTTCGGCACTAGAATAATAGGAACAGCACAAGGACTAAGGGATTCGCGTATATAACCTTTGTCGAGAAGCTCTTGTACTTGACGCATAATCTCCTTCGTCTCCTCTGGATTGGTACGGTATGGTGCACGGTTTGGCAGTGAAGCACCGGGAATTAAGTCAATCTGATGCTCAATCCCTCGAATAGGCGGTAATCTCGGTGGCACGTCTTGTGGAAAGACGTCAGCGAACTCCTTAACCTTGCCGCTGTTGTTGAACCATTGGATGTAGTAAGGATGTGGATGTGGTCTTGTGGTGAGAGAAAGCTTCTCCACCATCTCCATGCTAGCCAAGTTGTTGCAGCTCCCTCCGTCTATTATGACGCGCACAGAACGTTCCTTCACAACTCCCTTGGTATGGAACAAATTGTGCCTCTGATTTTGCTCAGCTTGTGTGACCTGCACACTCAAAACACGTTGAGCAACTAAACATTCATACCTGTCAGCGTCTTCAGGAGCCATGTATTGCGTCTCATGATCAGAATCATCTCCACCATGTTCTTCACGTGTAATAAGAGCCAATGTCTCCTCATCATAGTCACTAGCGGACTCATATCCACCATCCGCGGTAGCAATCATCACACGCGGAGATTTGCATTCCCTCGCATAATGACCTCCTCCCTTACAACGACGACAAATAATATCACTTGTGTGCCCTGTTGATGCCATGGAAGAAGAAGAACGCTGTGCAGGCCCCGCGGGTGCGCTCTTGGCAGATAATGGTGGTTGTGCCTGTTTTCTTGTATCACGGCTGGAGGTGGCACCGGATGGAGGTGCTGGTGCAGTTGAAGTAGAAGATGCACGTGGTGTCCATGATGAAGGTCGGCCTGCAGAAAAGTTAGTTCGCCCCAATGCTTGTCGATCCTGCACTTCACGTTCAGCTTTACAAGCAAGATGGAATAAACGAGTGATATTAGTATACTCCTTATAGTCTAGAATGGTCTGAATCTCTCTATTTAATCCACCCAGAAAACGTGCAAGCATAGCTTCATTCTCCTCAACAATACCACATCTAATCATGCCAGTTTGTAATTCCTGATAATATTCTTCTACAGAATTTTTCCCTTGTTTTAAACGCTGCAATTTTTGAAGCAATTCACGTTGATAATATGGTGGAACCCAACGCGTACGCATAGCAGTTTTCAAAGCAGCCCAAGTAGTTGGAATAGGATATAATCTACAATGTTCAGACCACCATACACATGCAAAACTAGTGAAAGCACAAACGGCAGCAGCAACTCGTCTCTCCTCAGGATATTGTAAACATGTAAATCATTGTTCAGTTTCTAACTCCCAAGTAAGATATATATCAGGAACATATCTACCCTCAAATGGTGGAATATTCAATTTCAGTTTAGGAATATGGACATCATCTCGTACCTGAGGTGGTGGTGCAGGCCTACCATTACGAATATATACCTGAGGTCGACCTGCTGGTGGTGGTACAGGTGGCTGCATGTAGTGTTGATTTTGATCAACCTCATCCTCATAATCTCCCACATAATCATCCTCCTCCGCATCAGCAGCAGGAGCCACAGGAGTATCAACAGCAGCACCAACAGTTTGGCCAAACGCAAGAGGAACACGGCTTGCTCGGCGGAGGTCTGCTTCGCGACGTGGAGGTAGTCGTTGTTGTTGTTGTTGGAGAGGTGCGTTAGGTGCAGCGGGTGGTGGTGGTGGAAGACGCGCGAGCAATTCATTAAACTTGTTATCGAGCTTTGTTTCGAACGTCTTCTCAAGGCCAGTGATCTTCTCCATGGCCTCTTCAAAATTGTTCAGCACATCTTGCACCTGTTCAGTCATCATTTGCTGAAACTTATCATGAAGCTCCTTGTTCGATAAATTCTCCCAGTCAATCTCGTCGGCTTGTGATCCTGGCATGGTTAGCAGCAATAGAAACACACAAGAATATGATCCTACAGACTACTAAGAAGTGGTGGTGGTGTATCACAAATCCGTCAAGCAAATCTCAAATTCTTACCAGTTCTTACCCAGCAGCAGGCGGTGATCGGCAACCGTTGTAGTCAAAAACTCTTAAAGCTTGGATAGAGCGATTACCAGGGAGAGTCAAACACACGACGTAGATGTATCTGGAGCTGGGAAGGCTTATAGTATGGTAGCAAAAAGGGTCAGCAATAATCAATTCAGAGATGCAAAGTTGAATAAACGCTCAACGACGGTACTGTGCTGGTCCTAGGCTAGACTGTGCTAGAGACGCGAGCCTAGAACACCAACAAAATCACGGCGCGGCACGTAAACAAGGGAAAAGCACACTCTGAATTTTTTTTTTCGCTCTTTTTTTTTGCGCTTTTTTTTTTTGCGCTGCTTTTTTTTTGCGAAAAATCACTATAATGGCGAGTATCTCAAAACTCTTCTTAGCTCAAACTAACAGGATGGGCACGAAATTTTTTTGACCAATTTTTTTTTACTGCCCGGACCCAAAAACTGGAAACGGGTCAAAAAAAACTTCCTATAATAGCACCTGTCTCAAAACACTCAGAAACACCTAAAAATAGGATAGCCAGAAAATGTTTCGAAAAATGCGTTTTCGAAAAATTTTGGGCCTAAACGGAGCGTGGCTACCCGACTCTTTTTTTTTCTGAAACTTACTCCGGCAAGGAAACACGAATCGGAAACTAGATGGATCTCGAAAACAACCCTAATAATCAAGGAACTCGGATTGGTGGTGGATATATGGTGGTGGTATATGGCAGCGGTGGTGGTAGTATATGGATATGGATCGGTGGTGGTATATGGACACGGATTGGTGGTGGTATATGGATACGGATTCGGAGCGGTGGTGGTAGATGGCAGGGGCGATGATGATGGTGCGGCGGCGGCGTGACAACTTATGACCAGAACTCGAAACTCTAAAAGACTAGACTCTAAGACCAGCAACTAGACACGACGATGCAACCGCAAATTCAACAAAGCAAAACCCTAAAAAGATTATGCAAAGGCTCAGATTGGTTCGGATATGATGAACTAACCCTAAATTTTTTTTTGTGGCTTTTTCGTGGACTGTAGGTATGAGGAACAGACTCGATCTAAACTATGAAATACTGTAAAATCTCACCGAGCAACCTGGAAATTTGATACCACTTGATAGAGGCAAAGGTGTCCCGTCTTTCGATGAGATGATGGATATCGCTTTGGTGGCAGTCGACTTTGACGATCCCACTACGAACGTGCGTGGACGTCGCGCCTTAGCAATCGCTAAACCAACTCCGAGAGGTTATTGACCACGCCGGAGCACGATCAACCTGACCACGAGGGTCTGTTTCCTGCGAGCAAACGAAGAACAAGCAAGAAACTAAGATTGCAATCTGGATATTGCGAATATAAGATGAAAGCTTTATTGATCAAGGTGGGGTTCTGTGACGCCTTTGTCTGGTCGTTGAACACAAACGAAGTACGCGAAGTTGCAGTTATGGCGAACTTTTAATCTAAACAAAACCCAAAGTCTAAATGATGCCCTAAGGGCTGTATATATGGAGGAAGAGGGGGGAATTTCGTGGCCCTTGGTGGAGGGGTCCGAAATCAACCCTGTCGCTTGTTTCCCCACACATAAGGACTCTAAAACTAGCCTATACTTATGTATTTCGAAATTACATGGGCCTGGCCCAATAATAAGGTGACGCAGCACCTAAAATAGCCTCGGGACGAAATTTATGAAGTGGCATCTTGTATATTTCGTCCAAGGCTTCATGCACCCATTATGGTGGCTTCAAAGTCCTGAAATCATCACTTGTAACTCCGTTCTTGTTCCCCTTGCGCATGCCATCATCTCCATGCTTGTTCTTGCTCCAATGTTCATCCTTCTCCAAGCTAGGCCCTTCATTTGTAAGCAAAACAAATGTATCCAATTTAGGCAGCATCATATTCTCATGAACATTAGAATCATTACCAAGAAACGAAAGTACCTGGTAATTTAGTTGGCGTGCACGAGCTCTAGTAATTGGTCCAGTATGTATAGCAGCAGGGGCTGTGGGTGTAACAATTGTATTGATGTCCTCATCAAAACGTGCACGACGTTGCGCCTTAGCAATCGCTAAACCAACTCCGAGAGGTTATTGACCACGCTGGAGCACGATCAACCTGACCACGAAGGTGTATTCCTGCAAGCAATCGAAGAACAAGCAAGAATATGATAAAGCAATCTGAATATTGCGAATATATATGAAGTATTGATAATGGTGGGGATCCGTAAGCGGTCTTGGTCTGGTCGTTGGACACAAACGAAGTACACGAAGTTGCACTGGCTAACTTTTAACTAAACAAATCCCAAGGAAAAGCTACTAGATGGATCTACTTATATAGGAGAAAGGGGTGGCGGCCAAGGAGGTGGGAGGACGTCCCAAGGCAGCCTAAAACTAAATCTAGATCGTACAAGGCCAATGGGCCCAAGTGGAGGTGATGTAACACCTTTGGACTTGTAGTTTGACTCGGATTCTGCTGCAGCGTCAGATTGTTTCATCCACAACTTAACGCTCCGGAAGAATTTGAAGGTGATTCCAGTTGGGTTGGAAAGTGCACGAAATCTAGTTTCCAACAAAAAAAGAATCACCCAATTCGGAGTCCGTATCAAAAACATGTGTGCGTTTTGAGTCAGGTATGTCTGTGCAGTCCGAATCTGAATCCAGAACGTGAGAGACTTGGACTCTATCTTCTCTTGGCCCAAAAGTGACGTGAGAGAACTTTTTGGACAGCAAATAAACATCTCTTTCTTCCTTATCTTCATATGTGGATTGTACAAATGTCCCACACATCTGCAATTAGACAAAACACAAAAGTGTGTGAAGTATTTTTGTCCTGGATAACATAAATAGATTATTGAATAGTTTGCACTAGAAATCACCTGACAAATATGCATATATGCAATATTTTTTGTCATATCGAAGGTAGTCATGTCTTCATCAATTTTGTCATTCGGAGACCGTGTCGGACCCACAAGTACTCAAACTGCTCGCGGTGAGTGCGCGAATCCAGAAAATACTCCCCGCTTGCGCTAGGAGGCCCGGAGTACCCTCAAATATGGCCTTAAGCAGGACTTTTTGGCCCTGAAAGTCAAAGAACATCATTCGTCGCTGTTTTTCAAACAAGTTTCTGAACCCATTGGCACTTCCTTTTGAAGAAAATTCGAGAGATTATGTTGCTTATAGACATTAGCCCCCCTGGTAGGGACAAACGTACCTTTCTGCAGATGCTCTATGATCGGGGCAATCTCATTTGGCCGTAAATTGAAGAAAATCCATCGGCTATATACCTTATTCTCCTTGTTTTCGCCGGATGGCATGCTGTAACTCACGCGCGTGAAAGCCAAGAACAACAGGGCATTCCTGGCATCGGTCAATATATATGTGGAAACGATATCTCCTCTATAGAGGACAAGAAATTTTGGGGCAATCAGGCAAGAAGCGCACGAGAAAATGAAGTACTTTCAAGGATTGCCATAGAATGGAGATATGTTCACTAAAACGGTCATAGTTTTGTCATTCGGAGTCCGTGTCGGACCGACAAGTACTCAAACAACTCGCGGCGAGCGTGCGAATCCAGAAAATACTCCCGGCTTGCGCCAGGAGGCCCGGAGTGCCCTCAAATACGGGCTTAAGCAGGACTTTTTGGCCCTGAAAATCAAAGAACATCATTCGTTGCTGTTTTTCAGACAAGTTTCTGAACCCACTAGCACTTCCCTTTGAAGAAAATTCGAGAGATTATGTTGCTTATAGACATTAGCCCCCCTGGTAGGGACAAACGTACCTTTCTGCAGATGTTGTATGATCCGGCAATCTCATTTGGCCGTAAATTGAAGAAAATCCAGCGGCTATATGCCTTATTCTCCTTGTTTTCGCCGGATGGCATGCTGTAACTCACGCGCGTGAAAGCCAAGAACAACAGGGCACTCCTGGCATCGGTCAATATATATGTGGAAACGATATCTCCTCTATAGAGGACAAGAAATTTTGGGGCAATCAGGCAAGAAGCGCACGAGAAAATGAAGTACTTTCAGGGATTGCCATAGAATGGAGAGATGTTCACTAAAACGGTCATAATTTTGTCATTCGGAGTCCGTGTCGGACCGACAAGTAGTCAAACAGCTCGCGGTGAGCATGCGAATCCAGAAAATACTCCCCGCTTGCGCCAGGAGGCCCGGAGTGCCCTCAAATACAGCCTTAAGCAGGACTTTTTGGCCTTGAAAGTCAAAGAACATCATTCGTCGCTGTTTTTCAGACAAGTTTCTGAACCCATTAGCACTTTTGAAGGAAATTCGAGAGATTATGTTGCTTATAGACATTAGCCCCCTGGTAGGGATAAACGTACCTTTCTGCAGATGCTGTATGATCCGGGCAATCTCATTTGGCCGTAAATTGAAGAAAATCCAGCGGCTATATGCCTTATTCTCCTTGTTTTCGCCAGATGGCATGCTGTAACTCACGCGTGTGCAAGCCAAGAACAAAAGGGCATTCCTGGCATCGGTCAATATACTTGTGGAAATGATATCTCCTCTATAGAGGACTAGAAATTTTGGGGCAATTAGGCAAAAAGCGCACGAGAAAATGAAGTACTTTCAAGGACTGCCATAGAATGGAGAGATGTTCACTAAAACGGTCATAATTTTTTCATTCGGAGTGCGTGTCGGACCCACAAGTACTCAAACAGCTCGCGGCGAGCGTGCGAATCTAGAAAATACTCCCCGCTTGCGCCATGAGTCCTGGAGTGCCCTCAAATACGGCCTTAAGCAGGACTTTTTGGCCCTGAAAGTCAAAGAACATCATTCGTCGTTGTTTTTTAGACAAGTTTATGAACCCATTAGCACTTTCTTTTGAAGGATATTCGAGAGATTATGTTGCTTATAGACATTAGCCCCCTGGTAGGGACAAACGTACCTTTCTGCAGATGCACTATGATCCGGGCAATCTCATTTGGCCGTAAATTGAAGAAAATCCAGCGGCTATATGCCTTATTCTCCTTGTTTTCGCCGGATGGCATGTTGTAACTCACGCGTGTGAAAGCCAAGAACAAAAGGGCATTCCTGGCATCGGTCAATATATATGTGGAAACGATATCTCCTCTATAGAGGACAAGATATTTTGGGGCAATCAGGCAAAAAGCGCACGAGAAAATGAAGTACTTTCAAGGTGATACCACTTGATAGAGGCGAGGGTGTCCCGATCTTTCGATGAGATGATAACTATCGATTTGGTGGAGACGACTTTGACGATCCGACTACAAACGTGCACGACGTTGCGCCTTAGCAATCGTTAAACCAATCTCCTGAGGTTACTGACGATGCCGGAAGCACAGTCAGCCTGACCACGAAGGTCTATTCCTGCAAGCAATCGAAGAACGAGCAAGAATATGATAAAGCAATCTGAATATTGCAAATATATATGAGGTATTGATAATGGTGGGGATCCGTAAGCGGTCTTGGTCTGGTCGTTGGACACAAACGAAGTACACGAAGTTGCAATGGCTAACTTTTAACTAAACAAATCCCAAGGAAAAGCTACTAGATGGATCTACTTATATAGGAGCAAGGGGTGGCGGCCAAGGAGGTGGGAGGACGTCCCAAGGCAGCCTAAAACTAAATCTAGGTCGTACAAAGCCAATGGGCCCAAGTGGAAGTGATGTAACACCTTTGGACTTGTAGTTTGACTCGGATTCTGCTGCAGCATCAGATTGTTTCGTCCACAACTCAACGCTCCGGACGAATTTGAAGGTGATTCCAATTGGGTTGGAAAGTGCACGAAATCTAGTTTCCAACAAAAAAAGAATCACCCAATTCGGAGTCCGTATGAAAAACTTGTGTGCGTTTTGAGTCAGGTATGTCTGTGCAGTCCGAATCTGAATCCAGAACGTGAGAGACTTGGACTCTATCTTCTCTTGGGCCAAAAGTGACGTGAGAGAACTTTTTGGACAGCAAATAAACATCTCTTTCTTCCTTATCTTCATATGTGGATTGTACAAATGTCCCATACACCTGCAATTAGACAAAACACAAAAGTGTGTGAAGTATTTTTGTTCTGGATAACATAAATAGATTATTGAATAGTTTGCACTAGAAATCACCTGACAAATATGCATATATGCAATATTTTTGGTCATATCCAAGGTAGTCATGTCCTCATCATTTTTGCTACCATATTATAAGCCTTCCCAGCTCCACATACATCTACGTCGTGCGTTTGACTCTCCCTGATAATCGCTCTATCCAAGCTTTGAGAGTTTTGACTACAACGGTTGCCGATCACCGCCTGTTGCTGGGTAAGAACTGGTAAGAATTTGAGTTTTGCTTGACGGATTTGTGACACCCACCACCACCACTTGTTCGTAGTCTGTAGGATCATATTCTTGTGTGTTTCTATTGCTGCTAACCATGCCAGGATCACAAGCCGACGAGATTGACTGGGAGAATTTATCGAACAAGGAGCTTCATGATAAGTTTCAGCAAATGATGACTGAACAGGTGCAAGATGTGCTGAACAATTTTGAAGAGGCCATGGAGAAGATCACTGGCCTTGAGAAGACGTTCGAAACAAAGCTCGATAACAAGTTTAATGAATTGCTCGCGCGTCTTCCACCACCACCACCCGCTGCACCTAACGCACCTCTCCAACAACAACAACAACGACTACCTCCACGTCGCGAAGCAGACCTCCGCCGAGCAAGCCGTGTTCCTCTTGCGTTTGGCCAAACTGTTGGTGCTGCTGTTGATACTCCTGTGGCTCCTGCTGCTGATGCGGAGGAGGATGATTATGTGGGAGATTATGAGGATGAGGTTGATCAAAATCAACACTACATGCAGCCACCTGTACCACCACCAGCAGGTCGACCTCAGGTATATATTCGTAATGGTAGGCCTGCACCACCACCTCAGGTACGAGATGATGTCCATATTCCTAAACTGAAATTGAATATTCCACCATTTGAGGGTAGATATGTTCCTGATATATATCTTACTTGGGAGTTAGAAACTGAACAATGATTTACATGTTTACAATATCCTGAGGAGAGACGAGTTGCTGCTGCCGTTTGTGCTTTCACTAGTTTTGCATGTGTATGGTGGTCTGAACATTGTAGATTATATCCTATTCCAACTACTTGGGCTGCTTTGAAAACTGCTATGCGTACGCGTTGGGTTCCACCATATTATCAACGTGAATTGCTTCAAAAATTGCAGCGTTTAAAACAAGGGAAAAATTCTGTAGAAGAATATTATCAGGAATTACAAACTGGCATGATTAGATGTGGTATTGTTGAGGAGAATGAAGCTATGCTTGCACGTTTTCTGGGTGGATTAAATAGAGAGATTCAGACCATTCTAGACTATAAGGAGTATACTAATATCACTCGTTTATTCCATCTTGCTTGTAAAGCTGAACGTGAAGTGCAGGATCGACAAGCATTGGGGCGAACTAACTTTTCTGCAGGCCGACCTTCATCATGGACACCACGTGCATCTTCTACTTCAACTGCACCAGCACCTCCATCCGGTGCCACCTCCAGCCGTGATACAAGAAAACAGGCACAACCACCATTATCTGCCAAGAGCGCACCTGTGGGGCCTGCACAGCGTTCTTCTTCTTCCATGGCATCAACAGGGCACACAAGTGATATTATTTGTCGTCGTTGTAAGGGAGGAGGTCATTATGCGAGAGAATGCAAATCTCCGCGTGTGATGATTGCTACCGCGGATGGTGGATATGAGTCTGCTTGATGAGGACATCAATACAATTGTTACACCCACAGCCCCTGCTGCTATACATACTGGACCAATTACTAGAGCTCGTGCACGCCAACTAAATTACCAGGTACTTTCGTTTCTTGGTAATGATTCTAATGTTCATGAGAATATGATGCTGCCTAAATTGGATACATTTGTTTTGCTTACAAATGAAGGGCCTACCTTGGAGAAGGATGAACATTGGAGCAAGAACAAGCATGGAGATGATGGCATGCGCAAGGGGAACAAGAACGGAGTTACAAGTGATGATTCCAGGACTTTGAAGCCACCATAATGGGTGCATGAAGCCTTGGACGAAATATACAAGATGCCACTTCATAAATTTCGTCCCGAGGCTATTTTAGGTGCTGCGTCACCTTATTATTGGGCCAGGCCCATGTAATTTCGAAATACATAAGTATAGGCTATTTTTAGAGTCCGTATGTGTGGGGAAACAAGAGATAGGGTTGATTTCGGACCCCTCCACCAAGGGCCACGAAATTCCCCCCTCTTCCTCCATATATACAGCCCTTAGGGCATCGTTTAGACTTTGGGTTTTGTTTAGATTAAAAGTTCGCCATAGCTGCAACTTCGCGTACTTCGTTTGTGTTCAACGACCAGACAAAGGCGTCACAGAACCCCACCTTGATCAATAAAGCTTTCATCTTATATTCGCGATATCCAGATTGCAATCTTAGTTTCTTGCTTGTTCTTCGTTTGCTCGCAAGAAACAGACCCTCGTGGTCAGGTTGATCGTGCTCCGGCGTGGTCAATAACCTCTCGGAGTTGGTTTAGCGATTGCTAAGGCGCGACGTCCTCGCACGTTCGTAGTCGGATCGTCAAAGTCGACTTCCAACAAAGCGAAATCCATCATCTCATCGAAAGACGGGACACCTTTGCCTTTATCACTAGCGGACTCATATCCACCATCCGCGGTAGCAATCATCACACGCGGAGATTTGCATTCTCTCGCATAATGACCTCCTCCCTTACAACGACGACAAATAATATCACTTGTGTGCCCTGTTGATGCCATGGAAGAAGAAGAACGCTGTGCAGGCCCCGCAGGTGCGCTCTTGGCAGATAATGGTGGTTGTGCCTGTTTTCTTGTATCACGGCTGGAGGTGGCACCGGATGGAGGTGCTGGTGCAGTTGAAGTAGAAGATGCACGTGGTGTCCATGATGAAGGTCGGCCTGCAGAAAAGTTAGTTCGCCCCAATGCTTGTCGATCCTGCACTTCACGTTCAACTTTACAAGCAAGATGGAATAAACGAGTGATATTAGTATACTCCTTATAGTCTAGAATGGTCTGAATCTCTCTATTTAATCCACCCAGAAAACGTGCAAGCATAGCTTCATTCTCCTCAACAATACCACATCTAATCATGCCAGTTTGTAATTCCTGATAATATTCTTCTACAGAATTTTTCCCTTGTCTTAAACACTGCAATTTTTGAAGCAATTCACGTTGATAATATGGTGGAACCCAACGCGTACGCATAGCAGTTTTCAAAGCAGCCCAAGTAGTTGGAATAGGATATAATCTACAATGTTCAGACCACCATACACATGCAAAACTAGTGAAAGCACAAACGGCAGCAGCAACTCGTCTCTCCTCAGGATATTGTAAACATGTAAATCATTGTTCAGTTTCTAACTCCCAAGTAAGATATATATCAGGAACATATCTACCCTCAAATGGTGGAATATTCAATTTCAGTTTAGGAATATGGACATCATCTCGTACCTGAGGTGGTGGTGCAGGCCTACCATTACGAATATATACCTGAGGTCGACCTGCTGGTGGTGGTACAGGTGGCTGCATGTAGTGTTGATTTTGATCAACCTCATCCTCATAATCTCCCACATAATCATCCTCCTCCGCATCAGCAGCAGGAGCCACAGGAGTATCAACAGCAGCACCAACAGTTTGGCCAAACGCAAGAGGAACACGGCTTGCTCGGCGGAGGTCTGCTTCGCGACGTGGAGGTAGTCGTTGTTGTTGTTGTTGGAGAGGTGCGTTAGGTGCAGCGGGTGGTGGTGGTGGAAGACGCGCGAGCAATTCATTAAACTTGTTATCGAGCTTTGTTTCGAACGTCTTCTCAAGGCCAGTGATCTTCTCCATGGCCTCTTCAAAATTGTTCAGCACATCTTGCACCTGTTCAGTCATCATTTGCTGAAACTTATCATGAAGCTCCTTGTTCGATAAATTCTCCCAGTCAATCTCGTCGGCTTGTGATCCTGGCATGGTTAGCAGCAATAGAAACACACAAGAATATGATCCTACAGACTACTAAGAAGTGGTGGTGGTGTATCACAAATCCGTCAAGCAAATCTCAAATTCTTACCAGTTCTTACCCAGCAGCAGGCGGTGATCGGCAACCGTTGTAGTCAAAAACTCTCAAAGCTTGGATAGAGCGATTACCAGGGAGAGTCAAACACACGACGTAGATGTATGTGGAGCTGGGAAGGCTTATAGTATTGATGAGGACATCAATACAATTGTTACACCCACAGCCCCTGCTGCTATACATACTGGACCAATTACTAGAGCTCGTGCACGCCAACTAAATTACCAGGTACTTTCGTTTCTTGGTAATGATTCTAATGTTCATGAGAATATGATGCTGCCTAAATTGGATACATTTGTTTTGCTTACAAATGAAGGGCCTAGCTTGGAGAAGGATGAACATTGGAGCAAGAACAAGCATGGAGATGATGGCATGCGCAAGGGAAACAAGAACGGAGTTACAAGTGATGATTTCAGGACTTTGAAGCCACCATAATGGGTGCATGAAGCCTTGGACGAAATATACAAGACGCCACTTCATAAATTTCGTCCCGAGGCTATTTTAGGTGCTGCGTCACCTTATTATTGGGCCAGGCCCATGTAATTTTGAAATACATAAGTATAGGCTATTTTTAGAGTCCGTATGTGTGGGGAAACAAGAGATAGGGTTGATTTCGGACCCCTCCACCAAGGGCCACGAAATTCTCCCCCTCTTCCTCCATATATACAGCCCTTAGGGCATCGTTTAGACTTTGGGTTTTGTTTAGATTAAAAGTTCGCCATAGCTGCAACTTCGCGTACTTCGTTTGTGTTCAACGACCAGACAAAGGCGTCACAGAACCCCACCTTGATCAATAAAGCTTTCATCTTATATTCGCAATATCCAGATTGCAATCTTAGTTTCTTGCTTGTTCTTCGTTTGCTCGCAGGAAACAGACCCTCGTGGTCAGGTTGATCGTGCTCCGGCGTGGTCAATAACCTCTCGGAGTTGGTTTAGCGATTGCTAAGGCGCGACGTCCTCGCACGTTCGTAGTCGGATCGTCAAAGTCGACTTCCACCAAAGCGATATCCATCATCTCATCGAAAGATCGGGACCCTCGCCTCTATCAGTAGTTTGTAAATCATCATAATATTTTGTTACAGTTTCACTACCTTGTTTTAAGTGTTGCAACTTCTTAATCATGTCACGAGTATAATAAGCAGGGACGAAAGTATGTCGCATGGCAAGTTTCAAATCATCCCAAGTAGTAGGTATATAATCAGGGTGTAACCGACAATATTCACTCCACCAAACCAAAGCATAACCAGTGAAAGAACCAACCGCAACCTTAACCTTTTTATGTTCATTGAAATTATGGGAAGCAAATATATTTTTTATGTCGAACTCCCATTCAATATATAAAGCAGGTTTAAAACGGCCATTAAATGGTGGTATAGATACATTAACCTGATCATGTGCATTTGGATGTTTGTGCACCTCTCGTGACGGTTGTGGTATTTGCAAAGGTGGTGGCACGTCTCCCGCGATCGACAAAGCCCATGAATTGACTCTGGATCCTGTCATGATTAGTAGAACAAGAAACAAAACCCAAAAATAATGTTCCTATAACTACTAGGATGTGGTGGTAAAACGCTCACAGTAAAGCAAATATCAATGTCTTACAAGTTCTTACCATGCAGCAGACGGTGATCGGCAACCAGCGGTGTCAAGTAACTCCGAATATTGAGTAAAGCGATTGCCAGAGGAGCGTACGTATACACGGTGTAGAAATATGTGGAGCTGGGTTGGCTATATATGGTAGCAAAAGATTAGCAATAATCAATTCAAAGATGCAATGTTGAATAAACGCTCAACGACGGTACTGTGCTGGTCCTAGGCTAGACCGGACTAGAGACGCGAGCCTAGAACACTAATGAGGTCACGGCGTAGCACAACTAGCATCAATGAAGGATACTAAGTAGCTCTTGACAGCAAGATATAAGTGAAGATCACAACGGCAGTGAAGATAATGAGGTGAAACAACAGCCAAGCAGGATATATCAACAACTTTGTCTCCAACTTTCCTCTGAAAAAGTTTGTGCCGATTTTTTTGTTTTTTTTTCTTCTCTCTTTTTTTCCTCACACTTTTTTTTTCTTTCTCTCCTTTTTTTTCTCTGACTTTTTTTTCTCCTTTTTTTCTCGTTTTTTTCTCTCTTTTTTTTCTCCCTCTTTCCAAAACAAACTAGATAAGATGCAGATTGGATCAAGTGAAGATGTGAACGATCTCAACTATTATTATGACAATGAATGGTGGGTAGCACGTGGTGGAAATTGATGGATGGGTGGTGGACAGCGAAAGAGATAATGATGCAGCGGTGGCGTGACTAATGTGAACAGAACTCGAAACTCTAAACGAACTAGACACTAAGACCAGCAACTCGACACGACGATGCAACCGATAATTCAACTATGCAAGCAATGAAAAGAAAATTGCAAAGGCTCAGACTGGCTTGGACCAAGGATGAATAGATCTAACTCTTTTTTGTGGCTTTTTCTTGGACAATGGGTAAGAAAATAAATCTAATCTAGGAAAACTGGAAATTCTCGCCGAGCAACCTGAAAACTGATACCACTTGATACCACTTGATAGAGGCGAGGGTGTCCCGATCTTTCGATGAGATGATAACTATCGATTTGGTGGAGACGACTTTGACGATCCGACTACAAACGTGCACGACGTTGCGCCTTAGCAATCGTTAAACCAATCTCCTGAGGTTACTGACGATGCCGGAAGCACAGTCAGCCTGACCACGAAGGTCTATTCCTGCAAGCAATCGAAGAACGAGCAAGAATATGATAAAGCAATCTGAATATTGCAAATATATATGAGGTATTGATAATGGTGGGGATCCGTAAGCGGTCTTGGTCTGGTCGTTGGACACAAACGAAGTACACGAAGTTGCAATGGCTAACTTTTAACTAAACAAATCCCAAGGAAAAGCTACTAGATGGATCTACTTATATAGGAGCAAGGGGTGGCGGCCAAGGAGGTGGGAGGACATCCCAAGGCAGCCTAAAACTAAATCTAGGTCGTACAAGGCCAATGGGCCCAAGTGGAGGTGATGTAACACCTTTGGACTTGTAGTTTGACTCGGATTCTGCTGCAGCATCAGATTGTTTCGTCCACAACTCAGCGCTCCGGACGAATTTGAAGGTGATTCCAATTGGGTTGGAAAGTGCACGAAATCTAGTTTCCAACAAAAAAAGAATCACCCAATTCGGAGTCCGTATGAAAAACTTGTGTGCGTTTTGAGTTAGGTGTGTCTGTGCAGTCCGAATCTGAATCCAGAACGTGAGAGACTTGGACTCTATCTTCTCTTGGGCCAAAAGTGACGTGAGAGAACTTTTTGGACAGCAAATAAACATCTCTTTCTTCCTTATCTTCATATTTGGATTGTACAAATGTCCCATACACCTGCAATTAGACAAAACACAAAAGTGTGTGAAGTATTTTTGTTCTGGATAACATAAATAGATTATTGAATAGTTTGCACTAGAAATCACCTGACAAATATGCATATATGCAATATTTTTGGTCATATCCAAGGTAGTCATGTCCTCATCACATTAATAATATTACTATTCGTTATCGTCATCCTATTCCTAGGCTAGATGATATGCTTGATGAATTGAGTGGCTCTACAATATTCTCCAAAGTTGATTTACGTAGTGGATACCATCAAATTCGTATGAAATTGGGAGATGAATGGAAAACAGCATTCAAAACTAAGTTTGGATTATATGAGTGGTTAGTCATGCCTTTTGGGTTAACTAATGCACCTAGTACTTTCATGAGATTAATGAACGAAGTTTTACGTGCTTTCATTGGACGATTTGTGGTAGTTTACTTTGATGACATATTGATTTATAGCAGATCTTTGGAAGAACATTTGGAACATTTACGTGCTGTTTTTATTGCTCTACGTGATGCACGTTTGTTTGGTAACCTTGGGAAGTGCACCTTTTGCACCGACCGAGTATCTTTTCTTGGCTATGTTGTTACTCCACAGGGAATTGAAGTTGATAAAGCCAAGATTGAAGCTATTGAGAGTTGGCCGCAGCCCAAAACTGATAGAGGCGAGGGTCCCGATCTTTCGATGAGATGATGGATATCGCTTTGGTGGAAGTCGACTTTGACGATCCGACTACGAACGTGCGAGGACGTCGCGCCTTAGCAATCGCTAAACCAACTCCGAGAGGTTATTGACCACGCCGGAGCACGATCAACCTGACCACGAGGGTCTGTTTCCTGCGAGCAAACGAAGAACAAGCAAGAAACTAAGATTGCAATCTGGATATTGCGAATATAAGATGAAAGCTTTATTGATCAAGGTGGGGTTCTGTGACGCCTTTGTCTGGTCGTTGAACACAAACGAAGTACGCGAAGTTGCAGCTATGGCGAACTTTTAATCTAAACAAAACCCAAGCAAAAGCTACTAGATGGATCTACTTATATAGGAGCAAGGGGTGGCGGCCAAGGAGGTGGGAGGACGTCCCAAGGCAGCCTAAAACTAAATCTAGGTCGTACAAGGCCAATGGGCCCAAGTGGAGGTGATGTAACACCTTTGGACTTGTAGTTTGACTCGGATTCTGCTGCAGCATCAGATTGTTTCGTCCACAACTCAACGCTCCGGACGAATTTGAAGGTGATTCCAATTGGGTTGGAAAGTTCACGAAATCTAGTTTCCAACAAAAAAAGAATCACCCAATTCGGAGTCCGTATGAAAAACTTGTGTGCATTTTGAGTCAGGTATGTCTGTGCAGTCCGAATCTGAATCCAGAACGTGAGAGACTTGGACTCTATCTTCTCTTGGGCCAAAAGTGACGTGAGAGAACTTTTTGGACAGCAAATAAACATCTCTTTCTTCCTTATCTTCATATGTGGATTGTACAAATGTCCCATACACCTGCAATTAGACAAAACACAAAAGTGTATGAAGTATTTTTGTTCTGGATAACATAAATAGATTATTGAATAGTTTGCACTAGAAATCACCTGACAAATATGCATATATGCAATATTTTTGGTCATATCCAAGGTAGTCATGTCCTCATCACAAGGACTGCCATAGAATGGTGAGATGTTCACTAAAACGGTCATAATTTTGTCATTCGGAGTCCGTGTCAGACCCACAAGTACTCAAACTACTCGCGGCAAGCGCGCGAATCCAGAAGATACTCCCCGCTTGCGCCAGGAGGCCCGGAGTACCCTCAAATATGGCCTTAAGCAGGACCTTTTGGCCCTGAAAGTCAAAGAACATCATTCGTCGCTGTTTTTCAGACAAGTTTCTGAACCCATTGGCACTTCCTTTTGAAGGAAATTCGAGAGATTATGCTGCTTATAGACATTAGCCCCCCTGGTAGGGACAAACGTACCTTTCTGCAGATGCTCTATGATCGGGGCAATCTCATTTGGCCGTAAATTGAAGAAAATCCAGCGGCTATATGCCTTATTCTCCTTGTTTTCGCCGGATGGCATGCTGTAACTCACGCGCGTGAAAGCCAAGAACAACAGGGCACTCCTGGCATCGGTCAATATATATGTGGAAACGATATCTCCTCTATAGAGGACAAGAAATTTTGGGGCAATCAGGCAGGAAGCGCACGAGAAAATGAAGTACTTTCAAGGATTGCCATAGAATGGAGAGATGTTCACTAAAACAGTCGTAATGTTGTCATTCGGAGACCGTGTGAGGAGGACATCAATACCATTGTTACACCCACAGCCCCTACTGCTACATATACTGGACCAATTACTAGAGCTCGCGCACGCCAATTAAATTATCAGGTACTTTCGTTTCTTGGTAATGATTCTAATGTTCATGAGAATATGATGCTGCCTAAATTGGATACATTTGTTTTGCTTACAAATGAAGGGCCTAGCTTGGAGAAGGATGGACATTGGAGCAAGAACAAGCATGGAGATGATGCCATGCGCAAGGGGAACAAGAACGGAGTTACAAGTGATGATTTCAGGACTTTGAAGCCACCATAATGGGTGCATGAAGCCTTGGACGAAATATACAAGATGCCACTTCATAAATTTCGTCTAGAGGCTATTATAGGTGCTGCGTCACCTTTTTATTGGGCCAGGCCCATGTAATTTCGAAATACATAAGTATAGGCTATTTTTAGAGTCCGTATGTGTGGGGAAACAAGAGATAGGGTTGATTTTGGACCCATCCACCAAGGGCCACGAAATTCCCCCTCTCTTCCTCCATATATACAGCCCTTAGGGCACCGTTTAGACTTCGGGTTTTGTTTAGATTAAAGTTCGCCATAGCTGCAACTTCGTGTACTTCGTTTGTGTTCAACGACCAGACAAAGGCGTCATAGAACCCCTCCTTGATCAATAAAGCTTTCATCTTATATTCGCAATATCTAGATTGCAATCTCTGTTTCTTGCTTGTTCTTCGTTTGCTCGCAGGAAACAGACCCTCGTGGTCAGGTTGATCGTGCTCCGGCGTGGTCAATAACCTCTCGGAGTTGGTTTAGCGATTGCTAAGGCGTGACGTCCTCGCACGTTCGTAGTCGGATCGTCAAAATCGACTTCCACCAAAGCGATATCCATCATCTCATCGAAAGACGGGACACCTTTGCCTCTATCAGAAGAAGACGGAGCTGCTGAAGCTACAGCGGCCGGACATCCGGGCCACAGGCCGGACATCCGGCACCTGGGCAGTCGCCCACGAACTGCACCAACAGACGGCCGAAGCATCAGCGGCCGGACATCCGGCCCGTGTGCCCGGACATCCGGCGCCTCGGCAACCCCCGGACATCCGGCGCTCTGCCCGGAAATCCGGCGCCTCGATCCAGAGAGCACAGAAGGGTGCACAGCCAGCCCGGACATCCGGGCCCCAGGCCCCGGACATCCGGCCTCCCACGAAGCCCCGGACATCCGGCCTCCAGCCCGGAAATCCGGCGCCTCTGTCCAGAAGCAAAAGCGCCCAGCCCGGACATCCGGCGTTTTGGCCCGGACATCCGGCCCGACGCCCGGACATCCGGCTTCCCCTGCGTGTGCACAGTGAAGGGCCGTGATAGAGGCAAAGGTGTCCCGTCTTTCGGTGAGATGGTGGATTTCGCTTTGGTGGAAGTCGATTTTGACGATCCGACTACGAACGTGCGAGGACGTCGCGCCTTAGCAATCGCTAAACCAACTCCGAGAGGTTATTGACCACGCCGGAGCACGATCAACCTGACCACGAGGGTCTGTTTCCTGCGAGCAAACGAAGAACAAGCAAGAAACTAAGATTGCAATCTGGATATTGCGAATATAAGATGAAAGCTTTATTGATCAAGGTGGGGTTCTGTGACGCCTTTGTCTGGTCGTTGAACACAAACGAAGTACGCGAAGTTGCAGCTATGGCGAACTTTTAATCTAAACAAAACCCAAAGTCTAAACGATGCCCTAAGGGCTGTATATATGGAGGAAGAGGGCGGAATTTCGTGGCCCTTGGTGGAGGGGTCCGAAATCAACCCTATCTCTTGTTTCCCCACACATACGGACTCTAAAAATAGCCTATACTTATGTATTTCGAAATTACATGGGCCTGGCCCAATAATAAGGTGACGCAGCACCTAAAATAGCCTCGGGACGAAATTTATGAAGTGGCATCTTGTATATTTCGTCCAAGGCTTCATGCACCCATTATGGTGGCTTCAAAGTCCTGAAATCATCACTTGTAACTCCGTTCTTGTTCCCCTTGCGCATGCCATCATCTCCATGCTTGTTCTTGCTCCAATGTTCATCCTTCTCCAAGCTAGGCCCTTCATTTGTAAGCAAAACAAATGTATCCAATTTAGGCAGCATCATATTCTCATGAACATTAGAATCATTACCAAGAAACGAAAGTACCTGGTAATTTAGTTGGCGTGCACGAGCTCTAGTAATTGGTCCAGTATGTATAGCAGCAGGGGCTGTGGGTGTAACAATTGTATTGATGCGGAGGTGTCCCGTCTTTCGATGAGATGATGGATATCGCTTTGGTGGAAGTCGACTTTGACGATCCGACTACGAACGTGCGAGGACGTCGCGCCTTAGCAATCGCTAAACCAACTCCGAGAGGTTATTGACCACGCCGGAGCACGATCAACCTGACCACGAGGGTCTGTTTCCTGCGAGCAAATGAAGAACAAGCAAGAAACTAAGATTGCAATCTGGATATTGCGAATATAAGATGAAAGCTTTATTGATCAAGGTGGGGTTCTGTGACGCCTTTGTCTGGTCGTTGAACACAAACGAAGTACGCGAAGTTGCAGCTATGGCGAACTTTTAATCTATACAAAACCCAAAGTCTAAACGATGCCCTAAGGGCTGTATATATGGAGGAAGAGGGGGGAATTTCGTGGCCCTTGGTGGAGGGGTCCGAAATCAACCCTATCTCTTGTTTCCCCACACATACGGACTCTAAAAATAGCCTATACTTATGTATTTCGAAATTACATGGGCCTGGCCCAATAATAAGGTGACGCAGCACCTAAAATAGCCCCGGGACGAAATTTATGAAGTGACATCTTGTATATTTCGTCCAAGGCTTCATGCACCCATTATGGTGGCTTCAAAGTCCTGAAATCATCACTTGTAACTCCGTTCTTGTTCTCCTTGCGCATGCCATCATCTCCATGCTTGTTCTTGCTCCAATGTTCATCCTTCTCCAAGCTAGGCCCTTCATTTGTAAGCAAAACAAATGTATCCAATTTAGGCAGCATCATATTCTCATGAACATTAGAATCATTACCAAGAAACGAGAGTACCTGGTAATTTAGTTGGCGTGCACGAGCTCTAGTAATTGGTCCAGTATGTATAGCAGCAGGGGCTGTGGGTGTAACAATTGTATTGATGCGGAGGTGTCCCGTCTTTCGATGAGATGATGGATATCGCTTTGGTGGAAGTCGACTTTGACGATCCGACTACGAACGTGCGAGGACGTCGCGCCTTAGCAATCGCTAAACCAACTCCGAGAGGTTATTGACCACGCCGGAGCACGATCAACCTGACCACGAGGGTCTGTTTCCTGCGAGCAAACGAAGAACAAGCAAGAAACTAAGATTGCAATCTGGATATTGCGAATATAAGATGAAAGCTTTATTGATCAAGGTGGGGTTCTGTGACGCCTTTGTCTGGTCGTTGAACACAAACGAAGTACGCGAAGTTGCAGCTATGGCGAACTTTTAATCTAAACAAAACCCAAAGTCTAAACGACGCCCTAAGGGCTGTATATATGGAGGAAGAGGGGGAGAATTTCGTGGCCCTTGGTGGAGGGGTCCGAAATCAACCCTATCTCTTGTTTCCCCACACATACGGACTCTAAAAATAGCCTATACTTATGTATTTCGAAATTACATGGGCCTGGCCCAATAATAAGGTGACGCAGCACCTAAAATAGCCTCGGGACGAAATTTATGAAGTGGCGTCTTGTATATTTCGTCCAAGGCTTCATGCACCCATTATGGTGGCTTCAAAGTCCTGAAATCATCACTTGTAACTCTGTTCTTGTTTCCCTTGCGCATGCCATCATCTCCATGCTTGTTCTTGCTCCAATGTTCATCCTTCTCCAAGCTAGGCCCTTCATTTGTAAGCAAAACAAATGTATCCAATTTAGGCAGCATCATATTCTCATGAACATTAGAATCATTACCAAGAAACGAAAGTACCTGGTAATTTAGTTGGCGTGCACGAGCTCTAGTAATTGGTCCAGTATGTATAGCAGCAGGGGCTGTGGGTGTAACAATTGTATTGATGTCCTCATCATCCTCCCCTTCTTGAAATGAAGTCGTCCTCGACGGAAGTTCATCTTCCTCACCTAAATAAGGCTTCAAATCTGCAATGTTAAAAGTGGGACTAACCCCAAAATCTGCAGGCAGCTCAAGTTTATATGCATTATCATTTATTTTCTCTAACACCTTAAAGGGACCATCAGCACATGGCATTAACTTTGATTTGCGCAAATCAGGAAATCTATCCTTACGCAAATGTAACCAAACAAGATCTCCAGGTGCAAACACAACATGTTTTCTACCCTTATCTCCAGCAAGTTTATATTTAGCATTCATGCGCTCAATGTTTTCCTTAGTTAACTCATGCATTTTTAAAATCAATTCAGCACGTTGTTTAGCATCAAAATTAACCTTCTCCGAAGATGGAAGAGGCAACAAATCAATAGGTGCACGAGGTAGGAAACCATACACAACTTCAAAAGGGCACATCTTAGTAGTAGAATGCAATGAACGATTATAAGCAAATTCAATATGAGGCAAGCATTCTTCCCACATTTTCTTATTATTCTTCAAAACAGCCCTAAGCATAGTAGACAACGTTCTATTGACTACTTCAGTTTGTCCATCGGTTTGGGGGTGACAAGTAGTACTAAAAAGCAGTTTAGTCCCCAACTTAGCCCATAAACATCTCCAAAAGTGGCTAAGAAATTTAGTATCACGATCTGAAACAATAGTATTTGGCACACCATGCAAGCGAATAATTTCACGAAAGAACAAATCAGCAACATTAACAGCATCATCGCTTTTATGACATGGTATAAAGTGTGCCATTTTCGAGAATCTATCCACGACAACAAATATGCTATCCCTCCCCTTCTTTGTTCGAGGTAAACCTAAAACAAAGTCCATAGATATATCCTCCCAAGGAACACTAGGTACAGGCAAAGGCATATATAAACCATGAGGATTGAGTCGTGACTTAGCTTTTTGACATGTTGTGCATCGAGCAATAAAACGCTCAACATCCCGTCTCATCTTTGGCCAAAAGAAATGTGTAGCAAGTACGTCCTCCGTCTTCTTCACGCTTGTTAGCACGAAACACAAATCCATCGTTAACGACAAACTTGTTCCACATTCTTCCTTCTTTACAATTCTGCATTACATCTTTAAAATCAGCATCATACACATATTGATCTTTGATGGTCTCCAAACCAAATATTTTGAAGTCAAGTTGTGAAAGCATAGTATAGCGACGAGACAATGCATCAGCAATAACATTTTCTTTTCCCTTCTTGTGTTTAATGACATAAGGGAAAGTCTCAATGAATTCAACCCATTTAGCATGTCTACGATTCAGTTTAGCTTGACTTTTAATATGTTTCAAAGATTCATGATCAGAATGTATAACAAATTCTTTGGGCCATAAATAATGTTGCCATGTTTCTAAAGTCCGAACAAGAGCATATAATTCTTTATCATAAGTAGAATAATTCAGACTAGGCCCACTCAATTTTTCAGAAAAGTATGCAACAGGTTTGCCATCTTGTAATAACACACCTCCTAATCCAATTCCACTAGCATCACATTCAAGCTCAAAGTCTTATTAAAATCAGGAAGTTGAAGTAAAGGAGCATGTGTCAACTTATCTTTCAATACCATGAAGGCTTCTTCCTGTGCGGTACCCCAAAGAAAAGGCACATCTTTCTTTGTAAGCTCATTGAGAGGTGCAGCAATGGTGCTGAAATCTCTCACAAAACGCCTATAGAATCCAGCGAGGCCAAGAAAACTCCTCACTTGTGTGACCGTTTTGGGTTGCGGCCAACTCTCAATAGCTTCAATCTTGGCTTTATCAACTTCAATTCCCTGTGGAGTAACAACATAGCCAAGAAAAGATACTCGGTCGGTGCAAAAGGTGCACTTCCCAAGGTTACCAAACAAACGTGCATCACGTAGAGCAATAAAAACAGCACGTAAATGTTCCAAATGTTCTTCCAAAGATCTGCTATAAATCAATATGTCATCAAAGTAAACTACCACAAATCGTCCAATGAAAGCACGTAAAACTTCGTTCATTAATCTCATGAAAGTACTAGGTGCATTAGTTAACCCAAAAGGCATGACTAACCACTCATATAATCCAAACTTAGTTTTAAATGCTGTTTTCCATTCATCTCCCAATTTCATACGAATTTGATGGTAGCCACACGCAAATCAACTTTGGAGAATATTGTAGAGCCACTCAATTCATCAAGCATATCATCTAGCCTAGGAATAGGATGACGATAACGAATAGTAATATTATTAATGCCTCTACAATCAACACACATACGTGATGTACCATCCTTTTTCGGCACTAGAATAATAGGAACAGCACAAGGACTAAGGGATTCGCGTATATAACCTTTGTCGAGAAGCTCTTGTACTTGACGCATAATCTCCTTCGTCTCCTCTGGATTGGTACGGTATGGTGCACGGTTTGGCAGTGAAGCACCGGGAATTAAGTCAATCTGATGCTCAATCCCTCGAATAGGCGGTAATCCCGGTGGCACGTCTTGTGGAAAAACGTCAGCAAACTCCTGCAAAATGTTAGTGACAGCAGGAGGCAAAGAGGAAGGCACGTCCTCGAATGAAAATAATGCCTCTTTGCACACAAAAGCATAGCAAACAGATTTGCTGAAATCTAGCTCATCAATATCAGATTTGGTGGCAAATAAACATGCACTTTTCAATTTAATTTCAGAAGCAACACTAGATGGTTTATTATTATGCTTCATTTGTTGCTCAAATTCTTTTGCCACAATCTGATTTTCACTCTTATTCTTCTGCTGTTGTGCTTTATTAGCTCTATTAATATCATCTTTCAAAATGGAATCAGGAGTCATAGGAAGCAAAGTAATATTTTTATCCTTATGAACAAGAGTATAGTGATTGTTTCTACCATGGTGTACAGAATTTTTATCAAATTGCCATGGTCTACCAAGTAATAAGGAACATGCTTGCATAGGTACCACATCACAATCAACATAATCAGCATATGTAGAGATACTAAAATGCACACGAACAGTACGTGTTACCTTAACCTTGCCGCTGTTGTTAAACCATTGGATGTAGTAAGGATGTGGATGTGGTCTTGTGGTGAGAGAAAGCTTCTCCACCATCTCCATGCTAGCCAAGTTGTTGCAGCTCCCTCCGTCTATGATGACGCGCACAGAACGTTCCTTCACAACTCCCTTGGTATGGAACAAATTGTGCCTCTGATTTTGCTCAGCTTGTGTGACCTGCACACTCAAAACACGTTGAGCAACTAAACATTCATACCTGTCAGCGTCTTCAGGAGCCATGTATTGCGTCTCATGATCAGAATCATCTCCACCATGTTCTTCACGTGTAATAAGAGCCAAAGTCTCCTCATCATAGTCACTAGCGGACTCATATCCACCATCCGCAGTAGCAATCATCACACGCGGAGATTTGCATTCCCTCGCATAATGACCTCCTCCCTTACAACGACGACAAATAATATCACTTGTGTGCCCTGTTTATGCCATGGAAGAAGAAGAACGCTGTGCAGGCCCCGCAGGTGCGCTCTTGGCAGATAATGGTGGTTGTGCCTGTTTTCTTGTATCACGGCTGGAGGTGGCACCTGATGGAGGTGCTGGTGCAGTTGAAGTAGAAGATGCACGTGGTGTCCATGATGAAGGTCGGCCTGCAGAAAAGTTAGTTCGCCCCAATGCTTGTCGATCCTGCACTTCACGTTCAGCTTTACAAGCAAGATGGAATAAACGAGTGATATTAGTATACTCCTTATAGTCTAGAATGGTCTGAATCTCTCTATTTAATCCACCCAGAAAACGTGCAAGCATAGCTTCATTCTCCTCAACAATACCACATCTAATCATGCCAGTTTGTAATTCCTGATAATATTCTTCTACAGAATTTTTTCCTTGTTTTAAACTCTGCAATTTTTGAAGCAATTCACGTTGATAATATGGTGGAACCCAACGCGTACGCATAGCAGTTTTCAAAGCAGCCCAAGTAGTTGGAATAGGATATAATCTACAATGTTCAGACCACCATACACATGCAAAACTAGTGAAAGCACAAACAGCAGCAGCAACTCGTCTCTCCTCAGGATATTGTAAACATGTAAATCGTTGTTCAGTTTCTAACTCCCAAGTAAGATATATATCAGGAACATATCTACCCTCAAATGGTGGAATATTCAATTTCAGTTTAGGAATATGGACATCATCGCGTACCTGAGGTGGTGGTGCAGGCCTACCATTACGAATATATACCTGAGGTCGACCTGCTGGTGGTGGTACAGGTGGCTGCACGTAGTGTTGATTTTGATCAACCTCATCCTCATAATCTCCCACATAATCATCCTCCTCCGCATCAGCAGCAGGAGCCACAGAAGTATCAACAGCAGCACCAACAGTTTGGCCAAACGCAAGAGGAACACGGCTTGCTCGGCGGAGGTCTGCTTCGCGACGTGGAGGTAGTCGTTGTTGTTGTTGTTGTTGGAGAGGTGCGTTAGGTACAGCGGATGGTGGTGGTGGAAGACGCGCGAGCAATTCATTAAACTTGTTATCGAGCTTTGTTTCGAACGACTTCTCAAGGCCAGTGATCTTCTCCATGGCCTCTTCAAAATTGTTCAGCACATCTTGCACCTGTTCAGTCATCATTTGCTGAAACTTATCATGAAGCTCCTTGTTCGATAAATTCTCCCAGTCAATCTCGTCGGCTTGTGATCCTGGCATGGTTAGCAGCAATAGAAACACACAAGAATATGATCCTACAGACTACTAACAAGTGGTGGTGGTGGGTGTCACAAATCCGTCAAGCAAATCTCAAATTCTTACCAGTTCTTACCCAGCAGCAGGCGGTGATCGGCAACCGTTGTAGTCAAAAACTCTCAAAGCTTGGATAGAGCGATTACCAGGGAGAGTCGAACACACGACGTAGATGTATGTGGAGCTGGGAAGGCTTATAGTATGGTAGCAAAAAGGGTCAGCAATAATCAATTCAGAGATGCAAAGTTGAATAAACGCTCAACGACGGTACTGTGCTGGTCCTAGGCTAGACTGTGCTAGAGACGCGAGCCTAGAACACTAACAAAATCACGGCGCGGCACGTAAACAAGGGAAAAGCACACTCTGGAATTTTTTTTTTGCGCTCTTTTTTTTTGCGCTCTTTTTTTTGCGCTGTTTTTTTTTGCGAAAAATCACTATAATGGCGAGTGTCTCAAAACTCTTCTTAGCTCAAACTGACAGGATGGGCACGAAATTTTTTTTGACCAAATTTTTTTTTTTGACTGCCCGGACCCAAAAACTGGAAACGGGTCAAAAAAAACTTCCTATAATGGCACCTGTCTCAAAACACTCAGAAACACATAAAAATAGGATAGCGAGAAATTTTTTCGAAAAATGCGTTTTCGAAAAATTTTGGGCCTAAACGGAGCGTGGCTACCCGACTCTTTTTTTTTTTTTCCGAAACCTACTCCGGCAAGGAAACACGAATCGGAATCTAGATTGATCCCGAAAACAAACCTAATAAGCAAGGAACTCGGATTGGTGGTGGATATATGGTGGTGGTATATGGCAGCGGTGGTAGTATATGGATATGGATCGGTGGTGGTATATGGACACGGATTGGTGGTGGTATATGGATACGGATTCGGAGCGGTGGTGGTAGATGGCAGGGGCGATGATGATGGTGCGGCGGCAGCGTGACAACTTATGACCAGAACTCGAAACTCTAAAAGACTAGACTCTAAGACCAGCAACTAGACACGACGATGCAACCGCAAATTCAACAAAGCAAACCCTAAAAAGACTATGCAAAGGCTCAGATTGGTTCGGATATGATGAACTAACCCTAAATTTTTTTTTGTGGCTTTTTCGTGGACTGTAGGTATGAAGAACAGACTCGATCTAAACTACGAAAAACTGTAAAATCTCACCGAGCAACCTGGAAATCTGATACCACTTGATAGAGGCAAAGGTGTCCCGTCTTTCGATGAGATGGTGGATTTCGCTTTGGTGGAAGTCGACTTTGACAATCCGACTACGAACGTGCGAGGACGTCGCGCCTTAGCAATCGCTAAACCAACTCCGAGAGGTTATTGACCACGCCGGAGCACGATCAACCTGACCACGAGGGTCTGTTTCCTGCGAGCAAACGAAGAACAAGCAAGAAACTAAGATTGCAATCTGGATATGGCGAATATAAGATGAAAGCTTTATTGATCAAGGTGGGGTTCTGTGACGCCTTTGTCTGGTCGTTGAACACAAACGAAGTACGCGAAGTTGCAGCTATGGCGAACTTTTAATCTAAACAAAACCCAAAGTCTAAACGATGCCCTAAGGGCTGTATATATGGAGGAAGAGGGGGGAATTTCGTGGCCCTTGGTGGAGGGGTCCGAAATCAACCCTATCTCTTGTTTCCCCACACATACGGACTCTAAAAATAGCCTATACTTATGTATTTCGAAATTACATGGACCTGGCCCAATAATAAGGTGACGCAGCACCTAAAATAGCCTCGGGACGAAATTTATGAAGTGGCATCTTGTATATTTCGTCCAAGGCTTCATGCACCCATTATGGTGGCTTCAAAGTCCTGAAATCATCACTTGTAACTCCGTTCTTGTTCCCCTTGCGCATGCCATCATCTCCATGCTTGTTCTTGCTCCAATGTTCATCCTTCTCCAAGCTAGGCCCTTCATTTGTAAGCAAAACAAATGTATCCAATTTAGGCAGCATCATATTCTCATGAACATTAGAATCATTACCAAGAAACGAAAGTACCTGGTAATTTAGTTGGCGTGCACGAGCTCTAGTAATTGGTCCAGTATGTATAGCAGCAGGGGCTGTGGGTGTAACAATTGTATTGATGTCCTCATCAGCGGGTCCTGCACAGCGTTCTTCTTCTTCCATGGCATCAACAGGGCACACAAGTGATATTATTTGTCGTCGTTGTAAGGGAGGAGGTCATTATGCGAGGGAATGCAAATCTCCGCGTGTGATGATTGCTACCGCGGATGGTGGATATGAGTCCGCTAGTGACTATGATGAGGAGACATTGGCTCTTATTACACGTGAAGAACATGGTGGAGATGATTCTGATCATGAGACGCAATACATGGCTCCTGAAGACGCTGACAGGTATGAATGTTTAGTTGCTCAACGTGTTTTGAGTGTGCAGGTCACACAAGCTGAGCAAAATCAGAGGCACAATTTGTTCCATACCAAGGGAGTTGTGAAGGAACGTTCTGTGCGCGTCATAATAGACGGAGGGAGCTGCAACAACTTGGCTAGCATGGAGATGGTGGAGAAGCTTTCTCTCACCACAAGACCACATCCACATCCTTACTACATCCAATGGTTCAACAACAGCGTCAAGGTTAAGGTAACACGTACTGTTCGTGTGCATTTTAGTATCTCTACATATGCTGATTATGTTGATTGTGATGTGGTACCTATGCAAGCATGTTCCTTATTACTTGGTAGACCATGGCAATTTGATAAAAATTCTGTACACCATGGTAGAAACAATCACTATACTCTTGTTCATAAGGATAAAAATATTACTTTGCTTCCTATGACTCCTGATTCCATTTTGAAAGATGATATTAATAGAGCTAATAAAGCAAAACAGGAGACGAATAAGAGTGAAAATCAGATTGTGGCAAAAGAATTTGAGCAACAAATGAAGTCTAATAGTAAACCATCTAGTGTTGCTTCTGAAATTAAATTGAAAAGTGCATGTTTATTTGCTACCAAATCTGATATTGATGAGCTAGATTTCAGCAAATCTGTTTGCTATGCTTTTGTGTGCAAAGAGGCATTATTTTCATTCGAGGACGTGCCTTCCTCTTTGCCTCCTGCTGTCACTAACATTTTGCAGGAGTTCGCTGACGTCTTTCCACAAGACGTGCCACCGGGATTACCGCCTATTCGAGGGATTGAGCATCAGATTGACTTAATTCCCGGTGCTTCACTGCCAAACCGTGCACCATACCGTACCAATCCAGAGGAGACGAAGGAGATTATGCGTCAAGTACAAGAGCTTCTCGACAAAGGTTATATACGCGAATCCCTTAGTCCTTGTGCTGTTCCTATTATTCTAGTGCCGAAAAAGGATGGTACATCACGTATGTGTGTTGATTGTAGAGGCATTAATAATATTACTATTCGTTATCGTCATCCTATTCCTAGGCTAGATGATATGCTTGATGAATTGAGTGGTTCTACAATATTCTCCAAAGTTGATTTGCGTAGCGGCTACCATCAAATTCGTATGAAATTGGGAGATGAATGGAAAACAGCATTTAAAACTAAGTTTGGATTATATGAGTGGTTAGTCATGCCTTTTGGGTTAACTAATGCACCTAGTACTTTCATGAGATTAATGAACGAAGTTTTACGTGCTTTCATTGGACGATTTGTGGTAGTTTACTTTGATGACATACTGATTTATAGCAGATCTTTGGAAGAACATTTGGAACATTTACGTGCTGTTTTTATTGCTCTACGTGATGCACGTTTGTTTGGTAACCTTGGGAAGTGCACCTTTTGCACCGACCGAGTATCTTTTCTTGGCTATGTTGTTACTCCACAGGGAATTGAAGTTGACAAAGCCAAGATTGAAGCTATTGAGAGTTGGCCGCAGCCCAAAACGGTCACACAACTGAGGAGTTTTCTTGGCCTCGCTGGATTCTATAGGCGTTTTGTGAGAGATTTCAGCACCATTGCTGCACCTCTCAACGAGCTTACAAAGAAGGATGTGCCTTTTGTTTGGGGTACCGCACAGGAAGAAGCCTTCACGGTATTGAAAGATAAGTTGACACATGCTCCTTTACTCCAACTTCCTGATTTTAATAAGACTTTTGAGCTTGAATGTGATGCTAGTGGAATTGGATTAGGAGGTGTGTTATTACAAGATGGCAAACCTGTTGCATACTTTTCTGAAAAATTGAGTGGGCCTAGTCTGAATTATTCTACTTATGATAAAGAATTATATGCTCTTGTTCGGACTTTAGAAACATGGCAACATTATTTATGGCCCAAAGAATTTGTTATACATTCTGATCATGAATCTTTGAAACATATTAAAAGTCAAGCTAAACTGAATCGTAGACATGCTAAATGGGTTGAACTCATTGAGACTTTCCCTTATGTCATTAAACACAAGAAGGGAAAAGAAAATGTTATTGCTGATGCATTGTCTCGCCGCTATACTATGCTTTCACAACTTGACTTCAAAATTGATAGAGGCAAAGGTGTCCCGTCTTTCGATGAGATGGTGGATTTCGCTTTGGTGGAAGTCGACTTTGACGATCCGACTACGAACGTGCGAGGACGTCGCGCCTTAGCAATCGCTAAACCAACTCCGAGAGGTTATTGACCACGCCGGAGCACGATCAACCTGACCACGAGGGTCTGTTTCCTGCGAGCAAACGAAGAACAAGCAAGAAACTAAGATTGCAATCTGGATATTGCGAATATAAGATGAAAGCTTTATTGATCAAGGTGGGGTTCTGTGACGCCTTTGTCTGGTCGTTGAACACAAACGAAGTACGCGAAGTTGCAGCTATGGCGAACTTTTAATCTAAACAAAACCCAAAGTCTAAACGATGCCCTAAGGGCTGTATATATGGAGGAAGAGGGGGAGAATTTCGTGGCCCTTGGTGGAGGGGTCCGAAATCAACCCTATCTCTTGTTTTCCCACACATACGGACTCTAAAAATAGCCTATACTTATGTATTTCGAAATTACATGGGCCTGGCCCAATAATAAGGTGACGCAGCACCTAAAATAGCCTCGGGACGAAATTTATGAAGTGGCGTCTTGTATATTTCGTCCAAGGCTTCATGCACCCATTATGGTGGCTTCAAAGTCCTGAAATCATCACTTGTAACTCCGTTCTTGTTTCCCTTGCGCATGCCATCATCTCCATGCTTGTTCTTGCTCCAATGTTCATCCTTCTCCAAGCTAGGCCCTTCATTTGTAAGCAAAACAAATGTATCCAATTTAGGCAGCATCATATTCTCATGAACATTAGAATCATTACCAAGAAACGAAAGTACCTGGTAATTTAGTTGGCGTGCACGAGCTCTAGTAATTGGTCCAGTATGTATAGCAGCAGGGGCTGTGGGTGTAACAATTGTATTGATGTCCTCATCAGGCCGAAGCCCATGTACTCTTTCGCCCCCGTAGACTATATATACTCCATCCCCTTCCTCTTTTGAGACTTAGCGTTGATTTAGCTCAAGTTAGAGATAGAGCTTCGCTCATCCATCGGATCTCCTCCTCGTGAGAGACCGCGGCCTCTTCGGAGTAGATCCTACCGGATTCAAGACCCCCATCGTGGGAAGATCCCCTTGTGGATTCAAGCCCTCCTCACGGAGAAGATCGATTACCTTTGTATCCTTACCTTTGTTGACTTTGGATCTCGTGTATCTCTTTGTGTTCTTCGATCTAGCACTTGTGTGACCTATTCCTTGTTGGTTGAGTGTTTTCCCTCGTTCCTCCCCGTGATTTCCTCGTGTTCTTCCGCTCGTTCTTCGTGTCTCCCCGTAGGATCCACTCCAAACGTGAAAGATCGACGCTATAGGGTTCCACCCTACATCAGGATACATTTGTTTTGCTTACAAATGAAGGGCCTAGTGATGAGGACATCAATACCATTGTTACACCCACAGCCCCTACTGCTACATATACGGGACCAATTACTAGAGCTCGCGCACGCCAATTAAATTATCAGGTACTTTCGTTTCTTGGTAATGATTCTAATGTTCATGAGAATATGATGCTGCCTAAATTGGATACATTTGTTTTGCTTACAAATGAAGGGCCTAGATTGGAGAAGGATGAACATTGGAGCAAGAACAAGCATGGAGATGATGCCATGCGCAAGGGGAACAAGAACGGAGTTACAAGTGATGATTTCAGGACTTTGAAGCCACCATAATGGGTGCATGAAGCCATGGACGAAATATACAAGATGCCACTTTATAAATTTCGTCCCGAGGCTATTATAGGTGCTGCGTCACCTTTTTATTGGGCCAGGCCCATGTAATTTCGAAATACATAAGTATAGGCTATTTTTAGAGTCCGTATGTGTGGGGAAACAAGAGATAGGGTTGATTTCGGACCCCTCCACCAAGGGCCACGAAATTCCCCCTCTCTTCCTCCATATATACAGCCCTTAGGGCACCGTTTAGACTTCGGGTTTTGTTTAGAGTAAAAGTTCGCCATAGCTGCAACTTCGCGTACTTCGTTTGTGTTCAACGACCAGACAAAGGCGTCACAGAACCCCACCTTGATCAATAAAGCTTTCATCTTATATTCGCAATATCCAGATTGCAATCTTAGTTTCTTGCTTGTTCTTCGTTTGCTCGCAGGAAACAGACCCTCATGGTCAGGTTGATCGTGCTCCGGCGTGGTCAATAACCTCTCGGAGTTGGTTTAGCGATTGCTAAGGCGCGACGTCCTCGCACGTTCGTAGTCGGATCGTCAAAGTCGACTTCTACCAAAGCGAAATCCACCATCTCATCGAAAGATGGGACACCTTTGCCTCTATCAAGTGGTATCAGATTTCCAGGTTGCTCGGTGAGATTTTACAGTTTTTCGTAGTTTAGATCGAGTCTGTCTTCATACCTATAGTCCACGAAAAAGCCACAAAAAAATTAGGGTTAGTTCATCATATCTGAACCAATCTGAGCCTTTGCATAATCTTTTTAGGGTTTTGCTTTGTTGAATTTGCGGTTGCATCGTCGTTTCTAGTTGCAGGTCTTAGAGTCTAGTCTTTTAGAGTTTCGAGTTCTGGTCATAAGTTGTCACGCCGCCGCCGCACCATCATCATCACCCCTGCCATCTACCACCACCGCTTATCCGCCACCGCTTCGAATCCGTATCCATATACCACCACAGCTGTCATATACCACCACCGCTGCCATCTACCACCATATATCCACCACCAATCCGAGTTCTTGTCATATTAGGTTTGTTTTCGAGATCCATCTAGATTCCGATTCGTGTTTCCTTGCCGGAGTAGGTTTCAGAAAAAAAAAATTCTGGCTAGCCACGCTCCGTTTAGGCCCAAAATTTTTCGAAAACGCATTTTTCGAAAAAATTTCTGGCTATCCTATTTTTAGGTGTTTTTGAGTGTTTTGAGACAGGTGCCATTATAGGAAGTTTTTTTTGACCCGTTTCCAGTTTTTGGGTCCGGGCAGTCGAAAAAAAAATTTGGTCGAAAAAATTCCGTGCCCATCCTGTCAGTTTGAGCTAGGAAGAGTTTTGAGACACTCGCCATTATAGTGATTTTTCGCAAAAAAAAAGCAGCGCAAAAAAAAAGAGCGAAAAAAAAATTCAGAGTGTGCTTTTCCCTTGTTTACGTGCCGCGCCGTGATTTTGTTGGTGTTCTAGGCTCGCGTCTCTAGCACAGTCTAGCCTAGGACCAACACAGTACCGTCGTTGAGCGTTTATTCAACTTTGCATCTCTGAATTGATTATTGCTGACCCTTTTTGCTACCATATTATAAGCCTTCCCAGCTCCACATACATCTACGTCGTGCGTTTGACTCTCCCTGGTAATCGCTCTATCCATGCTTTGAGAGTTTTTTACTACAACGGTTGCCGATCACCGCCTGCTGCTGGGTAAGAACTGGTAAGAATTTGAGATTTGCTTGACGGATTTGTGACACCCACCACCACCTCTTGTTAGTAGTCTATAGGATCATATTCTTGTGTGTTTCTATTGCTGCTAACCATGCCAGGATCACAAGCCGACGAGATTGACTGGGAGAATTTATCGAACAAGGAGCTTCATGATAAGTTTCAGCACATGATGACTGAACAGGTGCAAGATGTGCTGAATAACTTTGAAGAGGCCATGGAGAAGATTACTGGCCTTGAGAAGACGTTCGAAACAAAGCTCGATAACAGATTTAATGAACTGCTTGCGCGTCTTCCACCACCGGCTGCACCTGTCGCACCTCTGCAACAACAACAACTACGCCCCCTTCCGAATCAGTATGGACGAGCACAACGTGTTCCTATTGAGCCAGGACAAAATTCTGGTGCCGCTGCTACTGCTGTTGGTGCTTCTTTGGCTCCTGCTACTGCTGCTGCTGGTACCCAGGAGGATGATGATTATGTGGGAGATTATGAGGATGAGGTTGATCAAAATCCGAACTACGTGCAGCCACCAGCACCACCACCACCAGGTCGACCTCAGGTATATATTCGTAATGGTAGGCCCGCACCACCACCTCAGGTACGAGATGATGTCCATATTCCTAAACTGAAATTGAATATTCCACCATTTGAGGGTAGATATGTTCCTGATATATATCTTACTTGGGAGTTAGAAACTGAACAACGTTTTACATGTTTACAATATCCCGAGGAGAGACGGGTTGCTGCTGCTGTTTGTGCTTTCACTAGTTTTGCATGTGTATGGTGGTCTGAACATTGTAGATTATATCCTATTCCCGCTACTTGGGCTGCTTTGAAAACTGCTATGCGTACTCGTTGGGTTCCACCATATTATCAACGTGAATTGCTTCAAAAATTACAGCGCTTAAGACAAGGAAAAAATTCTGTAGAAGAATATTATCAGGAATTACAAACTGGCATGATTAGATGTGGTATTGTTGAGGAGAATGAAGCTATGCTTGCACGTTTTCTGGGTGGATTAAATAGAGAGATTCAGACCATTCTAGACTATAAGGAGTATACTAATATCACTCGTTTATTCCATCTTGCTTGTAAAGCTGAACGTGAAGTGCAGGATCGACAAGCATTGGCGCGAACTAACTTTTCTGCAGGCCGACCTTCATCATGGACACCATGTGCATCTTCTACTTCAACTACACCAGCACCTCAATTAGGTGCCTCCTCCAGTCGTGATACAAGAAAACAGGCACAACCACCATTATCTGCCAAGAGCGCACCTGCTGGGCCTGCACGGAGTTCTTCTTCTTCCATGGCATCAACAGGGCACACAAGTGATATTATTTGTCGTCGTTGTAAGGGAGGAGGTCATTATGCGAGAGAATGCAAATCTCCGCGTGTGATGATTGCTACCGCGGATGGTGGATATGAGTCCGCTAGTGACTATGATGAGGAGACTTTGGCTCTTATTACACGTGAAGAACATGGTGGAGATGATTCTGATCATGAGACGCAATACATGGCTCCTGAAGACGCTGACAGGTATGAATGTTTAGTTGCTCAACGTGTTTTGAGTGTGCAGGTCACACAAGCTGAGCAAAATCAGAGGCACAATTTGTTCCATACCAAGGGAGTTGTGAAGGAACGTTCTGTGCGCGTCATCATAGACGGAGGGAGCTGCAACAACTTGGCTAGCATGGAGATGGTGGAGAAGCTTTCTCTCACCACAAGACCACATCCACATCCTTACTACATCCAATGGTTCAACAACAGCGGCAAGGTTAAGGTAACACGTACTGTTCATGTGCATTTTAGTATCTCTACATATGCTGGTTATGTTGATTGTGATGTGGTACCTATGCAAGCATGTTCCTTATTACTTGGTAGACCATGGCAATTTGATAAAAATTCTGTACACCATGGTAGAAACAATCACTATACTCTTGTTCATAAGGATAAAAATATTACTTTGCTTCCTATGACTCCTGATTCCATTTTGAAAGATGATATTAATAGAGCTAATAAAGCAAAACAAGAGACGAATAAGAGTGAAAATCAGATTGTGGCAAAAGAATTTGAGCAACAAATGAAGCCTAATAATAAACCATCTAGTGTTGCTTCTGAAATTAAATTGAAAAGTGCATGTTTATTTGCCACCAAATCTGATATTGATGAGCTAGATTTCAGCAAATCTGTTTGCTATGCTTTTGTGTGCAAAGAGGCATTATTTTCATTCGAGGACGTGCCTTCCTCTTTGCCTCCTGCTGTCACTAACATTTTGCAGGAGTTCGCTGACGTTTTTCCACAAGACGTGCCACCGGGATTACCGCCTATTCGAGGGATTGAGCATCAGATTGACTTAATTCCCGGTGCTTCACTGCCAAACCGTGCACCATACCGTACCAATCCAGAGGAGACTAAGGAGATTATGCGTCAAGTACAAGAGCTTCTCGACAAAGGTTATATACGCGAATCCCTGATGAGGACATCAATACAATTGTTACACCCACAGCCCCTGCTGCTATACATACTGGACCAATTACTAGAGCTCGTGCACGCCAACTAAATTACCAGGTACTTTCGTTTCTTGGTAATGATTCTAATGTTCATGAGAATATGATGCTGCCTAAATTGGATACATTTGTTTTGCTTACAAATGAAGGGCCTAGCTTGGAGAAGGATGAACATTGGAGCAAGAACAAGCATGGAGATGATGGCATGCGCAAGGGGAACAAGAACGGAGTTACAAGTGATGATTTCAGGACTTTGAAGCCACCATAATGGGTGCATGAAGCCTTGGACGAAATATACAAGATGCCACTTCATAAATTTCGTCCCGAGGCTATTTTAGGTGCTGCGTCACCTTATTATTGGGCCAGGCCCATGTAATTTCGAAATACATAAGTATAGGCTATTTTTAGAGGCCGTATGTGTGGGGAAACAAGAGATAGGGTTGATTTCGGACCCCTCCACCAAGGGCCACGAAATTCCCCCCCTCTTCCTCCATATATACAGCCCTTAGGGCATCGTTTAGACTTTGGGTTTTGTTTAGATTAAAAGTTCGCCATAGCTGCAACTTCGCGTACTTCGTTTGTGTTCAACGACCAGACAAAGGCGTCACAGAACCCCACCTTGATCAATAAAGTTTTCATCTTATATTCGCAATATCCAGATTGCAATCTCAGTTTCTTGCTTGTTCTTCGTTTGCTCGCAGGAAACAGACCCTCGTGGTCAGGTTGATCGTGCTCCGGCGTGGTCAATAACCTCTCGGAGTTGGTTTAGCGATTGCTAAGGCGCGACGTCCTCGCACGTTCGTAGTCGGATCGTCAAAGTCGACTGCCACCAAAGCGATATCCATCATCTCATCGAAAGACGGGACACCTTTGCCTCTATCATAAGAACTGGTAAGAATTTGAGATTTGCTTGACGGATTTGTGATACACCACCACCACTTCTTAGTAGTCTGTAGGATCATATTCTTGTGTGTTTCTATTGCTGCTAACCATGCCAGGATCACAAGCCGACGAGATTGACTGGGAGAACTTATCGAACAAGGAGCTTCATGATAAGTTTCAGCAAATGATGACTGAACAGGTACAAGATGTGCTGAACAATTTTGAAGAGGCCATGGAGAAGATCACTGGCCTTGAGAAGACGTTCGAAACAAAGCTCGATAACAGATTTAATGAACTGCTTGCGCGTCTTCCACCACCGGCTGCACCTGTCGCACCTCTGCAACAACAACAACTACGCCCCCTTCCGAATCAGTATGGACGAGCACAGCGTGTTCCTATTGTGCCAGGACAAAATTCTGGTGCCGTTGTTACTGCTGTTGGTGCTTCTTTGGCTCCTGCTACTGCTCCTGCTGGTACCCAGGAGGATGATGAGTATGCGGGCGATTATGAGGATGAGGTTGATCAAAATCAGATCTACGAGTAGCCACCAGCACCACCACCAGCAGGTCGACCTCAGGTATATATTCGTAATGGTAGGCCTGCACCACCACCTCAGGTACGAGATGATGTCCATATTCCTAAACTGAAATTGAATATTCCACCATTTGAGGGTAGATATGTTCCTGATATATATCTTACTTGGGAGTTAGAAACTGAACAACGATTTACATGTTTACAATATCCTGAGGAGAGACGAGTTGCTGCTGCTGTTTGTGCTTTCACTAGTTTTGCATGTGTATGGTGGTCTGAACATTGTAGATTATATCCTATTCCCGCTACTTGGGCTGCTTTGAAAACTGCTATGCGTACTCGTTGGGTTCCACCATATTATCAACGTGAATTGCTTCAAAAATTACAGCGCTTAAGACAAGGAAAAAATTCTGTAGAAGAATATTATCAGGAATTACAAACTGGCATGATTAGATGTGGTATTGTTGAGGAGAATGAAGCTATGCTTGCACGTTTTCTGGGTGGATTAAATAGAGAGATTCAGACCATTCTAGACTATAAGGAGTATACTAATATCACTCGTTTATTCCATCTTGCTTGTAAAGCTGAACGTGAAGTGCAGGATCGACAAGCATTGGCGCGAACTAACTTTTCTGCAGGCCGACCTTCATCATGGACACCACGTGCATCTTCTACTTCAACTGCACCAGCACCTCCATCCGGTGCCACCTCCAGCCGTGATACAAGAAAACAAGCACAACCAACATTATCTGCCAAGAGCGCACCTGCGGGGCCTGCACAGCGTTCTTCTTCTTCCATGGCATCAACAGGGCACACAAGTGATATTATTTGTCGTCGTTGTAAGGGAGGAGGTCATTATGCGAGAGAATGCAAATCTCCGCGTGTGATGATTGCTACCGCGGATGGTGGATATGAGTCCGCTAGTGACTATGATGAGGAGACTTTGGCTCTTATTACACGTGAAGATCATGGTGGAGATGATTCTGATCATGAGACGCAATACATGGCTCCTGAAGACGCTGACAGGTATGAATGTTTAGTTGCTCAACGTGTTTTGAGTGTGCAGGTCACACAAGCTGATAGAGGCAAAGGTGTCCCGTCTTTCGATGAGATGGTGGTTTTCGCTTTGGTGGAAGTCGACTTTGACGATCCGACTACGAACGTGCGAGGACGTCGCGCCTTAGCAATCGCTAAACCAACTCCGAGAGGTTATTGACCACGCCGGAGCACGATCAACCTGACCACGAGGGTCTGTTCCCTGCGAGCAAACGAAGAACAAGCAAGAAACTAAGATTGCAATCTGGATATTGCGAATATAAGATGAAAGATTTATTGATCAAGGCGGGGTTCTGTGACGCCTTTGTCTGGTCGTTGAACACAAACGAAGTACGCGAAGTTGCAGCTATGGTGATCTTTTAATCTAAACAAAACCCAAAGTCTGAACGATGCCCTAAGGGCTGTATATATGGAGGAAGAGGGGGGAATTTCGTGGCCCTTGGTGGAGGAGTCCGAAATCAACCCTATCTCTTGTTTCCCCACACATACGAACTCTAAAAATAGCCTATACTTATGTATTTCGAAATTACATGGGCCTGGCCCAATAATAAGGTGACGCAGCACCTAAAATAGCCTCGGGACGAAATTTATGAAGTGGCATCTTGTATATTTCGTCCAAGGCTTCATGCACCCATTATGGTGGCTTCAAAGTCCTGAAATCATCACTTGTAACTCCGTTCTTGTTCCCCTTGCGCATGCCATCATCTCCATGCTTGTTCTTGTCCAATGTTCATCCTTCTCCAAGCTAGGCCCTTCATTTGTAAGCAAAACAAATATATCCAATTTAGGCAGCATCATATTCACATGAACATTAGAATCATTACCAAGAAACGAAAGTACCTGGTAATTTAGTTGGCGTGCACGAGCTCTAGTAATTGTTCTAGTATGTATAGCAGCAGGGGCTGTGGGTGTAACAATTGTATTGATGTCCTCATCATCCTCCCCTTCTTGAAATGAAGTCGTCCTCGACGGAAGTCCATCTTCCTCACCCAAATAAGGCTTCAAATCTGCAATGTTAAAAGTGGGACTAACCCCAAAATCTGCAGGCAGCTCAAGTTTATATGCATTATCATTTATTTTCTCTAACACCTTAAAGGGACCATCAGCACGTGGCATTAGCTTTGATTTGCGCAAATCAGGAAATCTATCCTTACGCAAATGTAACCAAACAAGATCTCCAGGTGCAAACACAACATGTTTTCTACCCTTATCTCCAGCAAGTTTATATTTAGCATTCATACGCTCAATGCTTTCCTTAGTTAACTCATGCATTTTTAAAATCAATTCAGCACGTTGTTTAGCATCAAAATTAACCTTCTCCGAAGATGGAAGAGGCAACAAATCAATAGGTGCACGAGGTAGGAAACCATACACAACTTCAAAAGGGCACATCTTAGTAGTAGAATGCAATGAACGATTATAAGCAAATTCAATATGAGGCAAGCATTCCTCCCACATTTTCTTATTATTCTTCAAAACAGCCCTAAGCATAGTAGACAACGTTCTATTGACTACTTCAGTTTGTCCATCAGTTTGGGGGTGACAGGTAGTACTAAAAAGCAGTTTAGTCCCCAACTTAGCCCATAAACATCTCCAAAAGTGGCTAAGAAATTTAGTATCACGATCTGAAACAATAGTATTTGGCACACCATGCAAGCGAATAATTTCACGAAAGAACAAATCAGCAACATTAACAACATCATCGCTTTTATGACATGGTATAAAGTGTGCCATTTTCGAGAATCTATCCACGACAACAAATATGCTATCCCTCCCCTTCTTTGTTCGAGGTAAACCTAAAACAAAGTCCACAGATATATCCTCCCAAGGAACACTAGGTACAGGCAAAGGCATATATAAACCATGAGGATTGAGTCGTGACTTAGCTTTTTGACATGTTGTGCATCGAGCAATAAAACGCTCAACATCCCGTCTCATCTTTGGCCAAAAGAAATGTGTAGCAAGTACGTCCTCCGTCTTCTTCACGCCAAAATGTCCCATTAATCCTCCTCCATGCGCTTCCTGCAACAACAAAAGACGAACGGAGCTAGCTGGAATGCATAGCTTGTTAGCACGAAACACAAATCCATCGTTAACGACAAACTTGTTCCACATTCTTCCTTCTTTACAATTCTGCATTACATCTTTAAAATCAGCATCATGCACATATTGATCTTTGATGGTCTCCAAACCAAATATTTTGAAGTCAAGTTGTGAAAGCATAGTATAGCGACGAGACAATGCATCAGCAATAACATTTTCTTTTCCCTTCTTGTGTTTAATGACATAAGGGAAAGTCTCAATGAATTCAACCCATTTAGCATGTCTACGATTCAGTTTAGCTTGACTTTTAATATGTTTCAAAGATTCATGATCAGAATGTATAACAAATTCTTTGGGCCATAAATAATGTTTCCATGTTTGTAAAGTCCGAACAAGAGCATATAATTCTTTATCATAAGTAGAATAATTCAGACTAGGCCCACTCAATTTTTCAGAAAAGTATGCAACAGGTTTGCCATCTTGTAATAACACACCTCCTAATCCAATTCCACTAGCATCACATTCAAGCTCAAAAGTCTTATTAAAATCAGGAAGTTGGAGTAAAGGAGCATGTGTCAACTTATCTTTCAATACCGTGAAGGCTTCTTCCTGTGCGGTACCCCAAACAAAAGGCACATCCTTCTTTGTAAGCTCGTTGAGAGGTGCAGCAATGGTGCTGAAATCTCTCACAAAACGCCTATAGAATCCAGCGAGGCCAAGAAAACTCCTCACTTGTGTGACCGTTTTGGGCTGCGGCCAACTCTCAATAGCTTCAATCTTGGCTTTGTCAACTTCAATTCCCTGTGGAGTAACAACATAGCCAAGAAAAGATACTCGGTCGGTGCAAAAGGTGCACTTCCCAAGGTTACCAAACAAACGTGCATCACGTAGAGCAATAAAAACAGCACGTAAATGTTCCAAATGTTCTTCCAAAGATCTGCTATAAATCAGTATATCATCAAAATAGACTACCACAAATCGTCCAATGACAGCACGTAAAACTTCGTTCATTAGTCTCATGAAAGTACTAGGCGCATTAGTTAACCCAAAAGGCATGACTAACCACTCATATAATCCAAACTTAGTTTTAAATGCTGTTTTCCATTCATCCCCCAATTTCATACGAATTTGATGGTATCCACTACGCAAATCAACTTTGGAGAATATTGTAGAGCCACTCAATTCATCAAGCATATCATCTAGCCTAGGAATAGGATGACGATAACGAATAGTAATATTATTAATGCCTCTACAATCAACACACATACGTGATGTACCATCCTTTTTCGGCACTAGAATAATAGGAACAGCACAAGGACTAAGGGATTCGCGTATATAACCTTTGTCGAGAAGCTCTTGTACTTGACGCATAATCTCCTTCGTCTCCTCTGGATTGGTACGGTATGGTGCACGGTTTGGCAGTGAAGCACCGGGAATTAAGTCGATCTGATGCTCAATCCCTCGAATAGGCGGTAATCACGGTGGCACGTCTTGTGGAAAAACGTCAGCGAACTCCTGCAAAATGTTAGTGACAGCAGGAGGCAAAGAGGAAGGCACGTCCTCGAATGAAAATAATGCCTCTTTGCACACAAAAGCATAGCAAACAGATTTGCTGAAATCTAGCTCATCAATATCAGATTTGGTGGCAAATAAACATGCACTTTTCAATTTAATTTCAGAAGCAACACTAGATGGTTTATTATTAGGCTTCATTTGTTGCTCAAATTCTTTTGCCACAATCTGATTTTCACTCTTATTCGTCTCTTGTTTTGCTTTATTAGCTCTATTAATATCATCTTTCAAAATGGAATCAGGAGTCATAGGAAGCAAAGTAATATTTTTATCCTTATGAACAAGAGTATAGTGATTGTTTCTACCATGGTGTACAGAATTTTTATCAAATTGCCATGGTCTACCAAGTAATAAGGAACATGCTTGCATAGGTACCACATCACAATCAACATAACCAGCATATGTAGAGATACTAAAATGCACATGAACAGTACGTGTTACCTTAACCTTGCCGCTGTTGTTGAACCATTGGATGTAGTAAGGATGTGGATGTGGTCTTGTGGTGAGAGAAAGCTTCTCCACCATCTCCATGCTAGCCAAGTTGTTGCAGCTCCCTCCGTCTATGATGACGCGCACAGAACGTTCCTTCACAACTCCCTTGGTATGGAACAAATTGTGCCTCTGATTTTGCTCAGCTTGTGTGACCTGCACACTCAAAACACGTTGAGCAACTAAACATTCATACCTGTCAGCGTCTTCAGGAGCCATGTATTGCGTCTCATGATCAGAATCATCTCCACCATGTTCTTCACGTGTAATAAGAGCCAAAGTCTCCTCATCATAGTCACTAGCGGACTCATATCCACCATCCGCGGTAGCAATCATCACATGCGGAGATTTGCATTCTCTCGCATAATGACCTCCTCCCTTACAACGACGACAAATAATATCACTTGTGTGCCCTGTTGATGCTATGGAAGAAGAAGAACGCTGTGTAGGCCCTGCAGGTGCGCTCTTGGCAGATAATGGTGGTTGTGCCTGTTTTCTTGTATCACGGCTGGAGGTGGCACCGGATGGAGGTGCTGGTGCAGTTGAAGTAGAAGATGCACGTGGTGTCCATGATGAAGGTCGGCCTGCAGAAAAGTTAGTTCGCCCCAATGCTTGTCGATCCTGCACTTCACGTTCAGCTTTACAAGCAAGATGGAATAAACGAGTGATATTAGTATACTCCTTATAGTCTAGAATGGTCTGAATCTCTCTATTTAATCCACCCAGAAAACGTGCAAGCATAGCTTCATTCTCCTCAACAATACCACATCTAATCATGCCAGTTTGTAATTCCTGATAATATTCTTCTACAGAATTTTTCCCTTGTCTTAAACGCTGCAATTTTTGAAGCAATTCACGTTGATTATATGGTGGAACCCAACGCGTACGCGTAGCAGTTTTCAAAGCAGCCCAAGTAGTTGGAATAGGATATAATCTACAATGTTCAGACCACCATACACATGCAAAACTAGTGAAAGCACAAACGGCAGCAGCAACTCGTCTCTCCTCAGGATATTGTAAACATGTAAATCGTTGTTCAGTTTCTAACTCCCAAGTAAGATATATATCAGGAACATATCTACCCTCAAATGGTGGAATATTCAATTTCAGTTTAGGAATATGGACATCATCTCGTACCTGAGGTGGTGGTGCAGGCCTACCATTACGAATATATACCTGAGGTCGACCTGCTGGTGGTGGTACAGGTGGCTGCATGTAGTGTTGATTTTGATCAACCTCATCCTCATAATCTCCCACATAATCATCCTCCTCCGCATCAGCAGCAGGAGCCACAGAAGTATCAACAGCAGCACCAACAGTTTGGCCAAACGCAAGAGGAACACGGCTTGCTCGGCGGAGGTCTGCTTCGCGACGTGAAGGTAGTCGTTGTTGTTGTTGTTGGAGAGGTGCGTTAGATGCAGCGGGTGGTGGTGGTGGAAGACGCGCGAGCAATTCATTAAACTTGTTATCGAGCTTTGTTTCGAACGTCTTCTCAAGGCCAGTGATCTTCTCCATGGCCTCTTCAAAATTGTTCAGCACATCTTGCACCTGTTCAGTCATCATTTGCTGAAACATATCATGAAGCTCCTTGTTCGATAAATTCTCCCAGTCAATCTCGTCGGCTTGTGATCCTGGCATGGTTAGCAGCAATAGAAACACACAAGAATATGATCCTACAGACTACTAAGAAGTGGTGGTGGTGTATCACAAATCCGTCAAGCAAATCTCAAATTCTTACCAGTTCTTACCCAGCAGCAGGCGGTGATCGGCAACCGTTGTAGTCAAAAACTCTCAAAGCTTGGATAGAGCGATTACCAGGGAGAGTCAAACACACGACGTAGATGTATGTGGAGCTGGGAAGGCTTATAGTATGGTAGCAAAAAGGGTCAGCAATAATCAATTCAGAGATGCAAAGTTGAATAAACGCTCAACGACGGTACTGTGCTGGTCCTAGGCTAGACTGTGCTAGAGACGCGAGCCTAGAACACCAACAAAATCACGGCGCGGCACGTAAACAAGGGAAAAGCACACTCTAAATTTTTTTTTTCGCTCTTCTTTTTTTTTTGCGCTGCTTTTTTTTTGCGCTGCTTTTTTTTTTTGCGAAAAATCACTATAATGGCGAGTGTCTCAAAACTCTTCTTAGCTCAAACTGACAGGATGGGCACGAAATTTTTTCGACCAATTTTTTTTTTTGACTGCCCGGACCCAAAAACTGGAAACGGGTCAAAAAAAACTTCCTATAATGGCACCTGTCTCAAAACACTCAGAAACACCTAAAAATAGGATAGCCAGAAATTTTTTCGAAAAATGCGTTTTCGAAAAATTTTGGGCCTAAACGGAGCGTGGCTACCCGACTCCGGAACCTACTCCGGCAAGGAAACACGAATCGGAATCTAGATGGATCTCGAAAACAAACCTAATATGCAAGGAACTCGGATTGGTGGTGGATATATGGTGGTGGTAGATGGCAGCGGTGGTGGTAGCGGTGGTAGTATATGGATATGGATCGGTGGTGGTATATGGACACGGATTGGTGGTGGTATATGGATACGGATTCGGAGTGGTGGCGGATAAGCGGTGGTGGTAGATGGCAGGGGCGATGATGAAGGTGCGGCGGCGGCGTGACAACTTATGACCAGAACTCGAAACTCTAAAAGACTAGACTCTAAGACCAGCAACTAGACACGACGATGCAACCGCAAATTCAACAAAGCAAAACCCTAAAAAGATTATGCAAAGGCTCAGATTGGTTCGGATATGATGAACTAACCCTAAATTTTTTTTGTGGCTTTTTCGTGGACTGTAGGTATGAAGAACAGACTCGATCTAAACTACGAAATACTGTAAAATCTCACCGAGCAACCTGGAAATCTGATACCACTTGATAGAGGCAAAGGTGTCCCGTCTTTCGATGAGATGGTGGTTTTCGCTTTGGTGGAAGTCGACTTTGACGATCCGACTACGAACGTGCGAGGACGTCGTGCCTTAGCAATCGCTAAACCAACTCCGAGAGGTTATTGACCACGCCGGAGCACGATCAACCTGACCACGAGGGTCTGTTTCCTGCGAGCAAACGAAGAACAAGCAAGAAACTAAGATTGCAATCTGGATATTGCGAATATAAGATGAAAGATTTATTGATCAAGGTGGGGTTCTGTGACGCCTTTGTCTGGTCGTTGAACACAAACGAAGTACGCGAAGTTGCAGCTATGGCGATCTTTTAATCTAAACAAAACCCAAAGTCTGAACGATGCCCTAAGGGCTGTATATATGGAGGAAGAGGGGGGAATTTCGTGGCCCTTGGTGGAGGAGTCCGAAATCAACCCTATCTCTTGTTTCCCCACACATACGGACTCCAAAAATAGCCTATACTTATGTATTTCGAAATTACATGGGCCTGGCCCAATAATAAGGTGACGCAGCACCTAAAATAGCCTCGGGACGAAATTTATGAAGTGGCATCTTGTATATTTCGTCCAAGGCTTCATGCACCCATTATGGTGGCTTCAAAGTCCTGAAATCATCACTTGTAACTCCGTTCTTGTTCCCCTTGCGCATGCCATCATCTCCATGCTTGTTCTTGCTCCAATGTTCATCCTTCTCCAAGCTAGGCCCTTCATTTGTAAGCAAAACAAATATATCCAATTTAGGCAGCATCATATTCTCATGAACATTAGAATCATTACCAAGAAACGAAAGTACCTGGTAATTTAGTTGGCGTGCACGAGCTCTAGTAATTGGTCCAGTATGTATAGCAGCAGGGGCTGTGGGTGTAACAATTGTATTGATGTCCTCATCACAAGCTGAGCAAAATCAGAGGCACAATTTGTTCCATACCAAGGGAGTTGTGAAAGAACGTTCTGTGCGCGTCATCATAGACGGAGGGAGCTGCAACAACTTGGCTAGCATGGAGATGGTGGAGAAGCTTTCTCTCACCACAAGACCACATCCACATCCTTACTACATCCAATGGTTCAACAACAGCGGCAAGGTTAAGGTAACACATACTGTTCGTGTGTATTTTAGTATCTCTACATATGCTGATTATGTTGATTGTGATGTGGTACCTATGCAAGCATGTTCCTTATTACTTGGTAGACCATGGCAATTTGATAAAAATTCTGTACACCATGGTAGAAACAATCACTATACTCTTGTTCATAAGGATAAAAATATTACTTTGCTTCCTATGACTCCTGATTCCATTTTGAAAGATGATATTAATAGAGCTAATAAAGCAAAACAGGAGACGAATAAGAGTGAAAATCAGATTGTGGCAAAAGAATTTGAGCAACAAATGAAGCCTAATAATAAACAAACTAGTGTTGCTTCTGAAATTAAATTGAAAAGTGCATGTTTATTTGCCACCAAATCTGATATTGATGAGCTAGATTTCAGCAAATCTGTTTGCTATGCTTTTGTGTGCAAAGAGGCATTATTTTCATTCGAGGACGTGCCTTCCTCTTTGCCTCCTGCTGTCACTAACATTTTGCAGGAGTTCGCTGACGTCTTTCCACAAGACATGCCACCGGGATTACCGCCTATTCGAGGGATTGAGCATCAGATTGACTTAATTCCCGGTGCTTCACTGCCAAACCGTGCACCATACTGTACCAATCCAGAGGAGACGAAGGAGATTATGCGTCAAGTACAAGAGCTTCTCGACAAAGGTTATATACGTGAATCCCTTAGTCCTTGTGTTGTTCCTATTATTCTAGTGCCAAAAAAGGATGGTACATCGCGTATGTGTGTTGATTGTAGAGGCATTAATAATATTACTATTCGTTATCGTCATCCTATTCCTAGGCTAGATGATATGCTTGATGAATTGAGTGGCTCTACAATATTCTCCAAAGTTGATTTGCGTTGTGGATACCATCAAATTCGTATGAAATTGGGGGATGAATGGAAAACAACATTTAAAACTAAGTTTGGATTATATGAGTGGTTAGTCATGCCTTTTGGGTTAACTAATGCACCTAGTACTTTCATGAGATTAATGAACGAAGTTTTACGTGCTTTCATTGGACGATTTGTGGTAGTTTACTTTGATGACATATTGATTTATAGCAGATCTTTGGAAGAACATTTGGAACATTTACGTGCTGTTTTTATTGCTCTACGTGATGCACGTTTGTTTGGTAACCTTGGGAAGTGCACCTTTTGCACCGACCGAGTATCTTTTCTTGGCTATGTTGTTACTCCACAGGGAATTGAAGTTGATAAAGCCAAGATTGAAGCTATTGAGAGTTGGCCGCAACCCAAAACAGTCACACAAGTGAGGAGTTTTCTTGGCATCGCTGGATTCTATAGGCGTTTTGTGAGAGATTTCAGCACCATTGCTGCACCTCTCAATGAGCTTATAAAGAAAGATGTGCCTTTTCTTTGGGGTACCGCACAGGAAGAAGCCTTCTCGGTATTGAAAGATAAGTTGACACATGCTCCTTTACTCCAACTTCCTGATTTTAATAAGACTTTTGAGCTTGAATGTGATGCTAGTGGAATTGGATTAGGCGGTGTGTTATTACAAGATGGCAAACCTGTTGCATACTTTTCTGAAAAATTGAGTGGGCCTAGTCTGAATTATTCTACTTATGATAAAGAATTATATGCTCTTGTTCGGACTTTAGAAACATGGCAACATTATTTATGGCCCAAAGAATTTGTTATACATTCTGATCATGAATCTTTGAAACATATTAAAAGTCAAGCTAAACTGAATCGTAGACATGCTAAATGGGTTGAATTCATTGAGACTTTTCCTTATGTCATTAAACACAAGAAGGGAAAAGAAAATGTTATTGCTGATGCATTGTCTCGCCGCTATACTATGCTTTCACAACTTGACTCCAAAATATTTGGTTTGGAGACCATCAAAGATCAATATGTGCATGATGCTGATTTTAAAGATGTAATGCAGAATTGTAAAGAAGGAAGAATGTGGAACAAGTTCGTCGTTAACGATGGATTTGTGTTTTGTGCTAACAAGCTATGCATTCCAGCTAGCTCCGTTCGTCTTTTGTTGTTGCAGGAGGCGCATGGAGGGGGATTAATGGGACACTTTGGCGTGAAGAAGACGGAGGACGTACTTGCTACACATTTCTTTTGGCCAAAGATGAGACGAGATGTTGAGCGTTTTATTGCTCGATGCACTACATGTCAAAAAGCTAAGTCACGACTCGATCCTCATGGTTTATATATGCCTTTGCCTGTACCTAGTGTTCCTTGGGAGGATATATCTATGGACTTTGTTTTAGGTTTACCTCGAACAAAGAAGGGGAGGGATAGCATATTTGTTGTCGTGGATAGATTCTCGAAAATGGCACACTTTATACCATGTCATAAAAGCGATGATGCTGTTAATGTTGCTGATTTGTTCTTTCGTGAAATTATTCGCTTGCATGGTGTGCCAAATACTATTGTTTCAGATCGTGATACTAAATTTCTTAGCCACTTTTGGAGATGTTTATGGGCTAAGTTGGGGACTAAACTGCTTTTTAGTACTACTTGTCACCCCCAAACTGATGGACAAACTGAAGTAGTCAATAGAACGTTGTCTACAATGCTTAGGGATGTTTTGAAGAATAATAAGAAAATGTGGGAGGAATGCTTGCCTCATATTGAATTTGCTTATAATCGTTCATTGCATTCTACTACTAAGATGTGCCCTTTTGAAGTTGTGTATGGTTTCCTACCTCGTGCACCTATTGATTTGTTGCCTCTTCCATCTTCGGAGAAGGTTCATTTTGATGCTAAACAACGTGCTGAATTGATTTCAAAAATGCATGAGTTAACTAAGGAAAACATTGAGCGTATGAATGCTAAATATAAACTTGCTGGAGATAAGGGTAGAAAACATGTTGTGTTTGCACCTGGAGATCTTGTTTGGTTACATTTGCGTAAGGATAGATTTCCTGATTTGCGCAAATCAAAGCTAATGCCACGTGCTGATGGTCCCTTTAAGGTGTTAGAGAAAATAATGATAATGCATATAAACTTGAGCTTCCTGCAGATTTTGGGGTTAGTCCCACTTTTAACATTGCAGATTTGAAGCCTTATTTGGGTGAGGAAGATGAGTTTCCGTCGAGGATGACTTCGTTTCAAGAAGGGGAGGATGATGAGGACATCAATACCATTGTTACACCCACAGCCCCTACTGCTACATATACGGGACCAATTACTAGAGCTCGCGCACGCCAATTAAATTATCAGGTACTTTCGTTTCTTGGTAATGATTCTAATGTTCATGAGAATATGATGCTGCCTAAATTGGATACATTTGTTTTGCTTACAAATGAAGGGCCTAGCTTGGAGAAGGATGAACATTGGAGCAAGAACAAGCATGGAGATGATGCCATGCGCAAGGGGAACCAGAACGGAGTTACAAGTGATGATTTCAGGACTTTGAAGCCACCATAATGGGTGTATGAAGCCTTGGACGAAATATACAAGATGCCACTTCATAAATTTCGTCTAGAGGCTATTATAGGTGCTGCTCACCTTTTTATTGGGCCAGGCCCATGTAATTTCGAAATACATAAGTATAGGCTATTTTTAGAGTCCGTATGTGTGGGGAAACAAGAGATAGGGTTGATTTTGGACCCCTCCACCAAGGGCCACGAAATTCCCCCTCTCTTCCTCCATATATACAGCCCTTAGGGCACCGTTTAGACTTCGGGTTTTGTTTAGATTAAAGTTCGCCATAGCTGCAACTTCGCGTACTTCGTTTGTGTTCAACGACCAGACAAAGGCGTCACAGAACCCCACCTTGATCAATAAAGCTTTCATCTTATATTCGCAATATCTAGATTGCAATCTCTGTTTCTTGCTTGTTCTTCGTTTGCTCGCAGGAAACAGACCCTCGTGGTCAGGTTGATCGTGCTCCGGCGTGGTCAATAACCTCTCGGAGTTGGTTTAGCGATTGCTAAGGCGCGACGTCCTCGCACGTTCGTAGTCGGATCATCAATGTCGACTTCCACCAAAGCAAAATCCATCATCTCATCGAAAGACAGGACACCTTTGCCTCTATCACCGTGTCGGACCCACAAGTACTCAAACTGCTCGCGGCGAGCGCATGAATCCAGAAAATACTCCCCGCTTGCGCTAGGAGGCCCGGAGTACCCTCAAATATGGCCTTAAGCAGGACGTTTTGGCCCTGAAAGTCAAAGAATATTATTCGTTGCTGTTTTTCAGACAAGTTTCTGAACCCATTGGCACTTCCTTTTGAAGGAAATTCGAGAGATTATGTTGCTTATAGACATTAGCCCCCCTGGTAGGGACAAACGTACCTTTCTGCAAATGCTCTATGATCGGGGCAATCTCATTTGGCCGTAAATTGAAGAAACTCCATCGGCTATATGCCTTATTCTCCTTGTTTTCGCCGGATGGCATGCTGTAACTCACGCACATGAAAGCCAAGAACAACAGGGCATTCCTGGCATCGATCAATATATATGGGGAAACGATATCTCCTCTATAGAGGACAAGAAATTTTGGGGCAATCAGGCAAGAAGCGCACGAGAAAATGAAGTACTTTCAAGGATTGCCACAGAATGGAGAGATGTTCACTAAAACGGTCATAATTTTTTCATTCAGAGTCCGTGTCGGACCGACAAGTACTCAAACAGCTCGCGGCGAGCGTGCGAATCCAGAAAATACTCCCCGCTTGCGCCAGGAGGACCGGAGTGCCCTCAAATATGGCCTTAAGCAGGACATTTTGGCCCTGAAAGTCAAAGAACATCATTCGTCGCTGTTTTTCAGACAAGTTTCTGAACCCATTAGCACTTCCTTTTGAAGGAAATTCGAGAGATTATGTTGCTTATAGACATTATGATGAGGACATGACTACCTTGGATATGACCAAAAATATTGCATATATGCATATTTGTCAGGTGATTTCTAGTGCAAACTATTCAATAATCTATTTATGTTATCCAGAACAAAAATACTTCACACACTTTTGTGTTTTGTCTAATTGCAGGTGTATGGGACATTTGTACAATCCACATATGAAGATAAGGAAGAAAGAGATGTTTATTTGCTGTCCAAAAAGTTCTCTCACGTCACTTTTGGCCCAAGAGAAGATAGAGTCCAAGTCTCTCACGTTCTGGATTCAGATTCAGACTGCACAGACACACCTGACTCAAAATGCACACAAGTTTTTCATACGGACTCCGAATTGGGTGATTCTTTTTTTGTTGGAAACTAGATTTCGTGCACTTTCCAACCCAATTGGAATCACCTTCAAATTCGTCCGGAGCGTTGAGTTGTGGACGAAACAATCTGATGCTGCAGCAGAATCCGAGTCAAACTACAAGTCCAAAGGTGTTACATCACCTCCACTTGGGCCCATTGGCCTTGTACGACCTAGATTTAGTTTTAGGCTGCCTTGGGACGTCCTCCCACCTCCTTGGCCTCCACCCCTTGCTCCTATATAAGTAGATCCATCTAGTAGCTTTTCCTTGGGATTTGTTTAGTTAAAAGTTAGCCATTGCAACTTCGTGTACTTCGTTTGTGTCCAACGACCAGACCAAGACCGCTTACGGATCCCCACCTTTATCAATACTTCATATATATTCGCAATATTCAGATTGCTTTTATCATATTCTTGCTCGTTCTTCGATTGCTTGCAGGAATAGACCTTCGTGGTCAGGTTGATCGTGCTCCGGCGTGGTCAATAACCTCAGGAGATTGGTTTAGCGATTGCTAAAGCGCAATGTCGTGCACGTTTGTAGTCGGATCGTCAAAGTCGTCTCCACCAAATCGGTAGTATCATCTCATCGAAAGATCGGGACACCCCGCCTCTATCAAGTGGTATCAGTTTTCAGGTTGCTCGGTGAGAATTTCCAGTTTTCCTAGATTAGATTTATTTTCTTACCTATTGTCCAAGAAAAAGCCACACAAAAAAAGTTAGATCTGTTCATCCTTTATCCAAGCCAGTCTGAGCCTTTGCAATTTTCTATTCATTGCTTGCATAGTTGAATTATCGGTTGCATCGTCGTGTAAGTTGCTGGTCTTAGCGTCTGGTTCCTTTAGAGTTTCGACTTCTGTTCACATTAGTCACGCCGCCGCTGCATCATTATCCCTTTCGCTGTCCACCATCCCATCTATTAATTTCCACCACGTGCTACGCACTGTTCATTGTCATAATCATAGTTGAGGTCATTCACATCTTCGCCTGATCCAATCTACATCTTATCTAGTTTGTCTTGAAAAAAAAAGATAGAGAAAAAAAAGAGAAAAAAGAAAAAAAAGAGAAAAAAGAAAAAAAAAGAAAAAGAGAGAGAAGAAAAAGAAAAAAAAAGCGTGAGAAAAAAAAGAGAGAAGAAAAAAAATTGGATCTATCTAGAATCAATCTCGTACCTGAATTCGGATTGGAATCTGTTTTGCGCACTGTTCAGTAAAACAGGTGTATCTTCCTCATACGAAGTCCGTTTTGGCTCCGTGTGTACTCAAATTGAAGCTAGCGACGAGCCGTATCTAAATAGTTGCAGAAGCTAGTTCAATATTTGACACCTCAAAATCGGCTTCTAAATAGGTCTTTTTGCCCTCCGAAGTTCATGAACACAGCTTGTTCCAATTTTTCAGGCCAGTTTTACAATTCTTTGACTCCTCATATCAACTCGGAATTGAGTGATTCTTTTTGCATTGGAAAGCTTGAGTTAATAGCATTCTTTGAAAGAATTTATCAGAAAATTGTCTTAAACTTTTCAAGAGGAAAGTTGGAGAGAGAGTTGTTGTATATCCTGCTTGGCAGTTGTTTTTCATCATTATCTTCACTGCCATTGTGATATTCACTTATATCTTGCTGTCAAGAGCTACTTAGTATCCTTCATTGATGCTAGTTGTGCTACGTCGTGACCTCATTAGTGTTCTAGGCTCGCGTCTCTAGTACGGTCTAGCCTAGGACCAGCACAGTACCGTCGTTGAGCGTTTATTCAACATTGCATCTTTGAATTGATTATTGCTAATCTTTTGCTACCATATATAGCCAACCCAGCTCCACATATTTCTACACCGTGTATACGTACGCTCCCCTGGCAATCGCTTTACTCAATATTCGGAGTTACTTGACACCGCTGGTTGCCGATCACCGCCTGCTGCATGGTAAGAACTTGTAAGACATTGATATTTGCTTTACTGTGAGCGTTTTACCACCACATCCTAGTAGTTATAGGAACATTATTTTTGGGTTTTGTTTCTTGTTCTACTAATCATGACAGGATCCAGAGTTAATTCATGGGCTTTGTCGATCGCGGGAGACGTGCCACCACCTTTGCAAATACCACAACCGTCACGAGAGGTGCACAAACATCCAAATGCACATGATCAGGTTAATGTATCTATACCACCATTTAATGGCCGTTTTAAACCTGCTTTATATATTGAATGGGAGTTCGACATAAAAAATATATTTGCTTCCCATAATTTCAATGAATATAAAAAGGTTAAGGTTGCGGTTGGTTCTTTCACTGGTTATGCTTTGGTTTGGTGGAGTGAATATTGTCGGTTACACCCTGATTATATACCTACTACTTGGGATGATTTGAAACTTGCCATGCGACATACTTTCGTCCCTGCTTATTATACTCGTGACATGATTAAGAAGTTGCAACACTTAAAACAAGGTAGTGAAACTGTAACAAAATATTATGATGATTTACAAACTACCTTGTTGCATTCCTCTTTAGAAGAAAGTGAAGATGATTTTATGGATAGATTTTGGGGAGGATTAAACCGGGATATTCAAGAGATACTAATTCATGAAGAGTGTTATCCTATGGACCATTTGTTTCATCTTGCTTGCAAAGCTGAACAGGAAATAAAACGACGTGTTGGCCACGAGGAGAACAAGCGCACGGTGCACATTCCAAGAGTTGATATGATTGTTCCTTCAACTACTAGGCATACTATGACAACCACATCCGTTGTTGTCAGGACTACATCACCTCCACCATGTGACACATCGCCCCCGAGAGTGGCTACATCATCTGAGTTGATCATAAGAGGTAATGACAAAGGTACTGATCTTCCATCTCTACATGAGAATGATGAATGCCTTGTCAATTTGAATGCACCATCTGATGAGCTACCCACTACTTTGATCACACCACCTATTTTAGAGGACTACGCTGATAATTTGACTTTGCCATGTGATCAAACAACTGAAATACCAACAATTTTGAGTGCACCCATTGAATTAACTATTGATGCAAAAGAACCAATGTTTAATCATTTTGATATGACCTGATAGAGGCAGAGGTGTCCCGTCTTTCGATGAGATGATGGATATCGCTTTGGTGGAAGTCGACTTTGACGATCCGACTACGAACGTGCGAGGACGTCGCGCCTTAGCAATCGCTAAACCAACTTCGAGAGGTTATTGACCACGTCGGAGCACGATCAACCTGACCACGAGGGTCTGTTTCCTGCGAGCAAACGAAGAACAAGCAAGAAACTAAGATTGCAATCTGGATATTGCGAATATAAGATGAAAGCTTTATTGATCAAGGTGGGGTTCTGTGACGCCTTTGTCTGGTCGTTGAACACAAACGAAGTACGCGAAGTTGCAGCTATGGCGAACTTTTAATCTAAACAAAACCCAAAGTCTAAACGATGCCCTAAGGGCTGTATATATGGAGGAAGAGGGGGGGAATTTCGTGGCCCTTGGTGTAGGGGTCCGAAATCAACCCTATCTCTTGTTTCCCCACACATACGGACTCTAAAAATAGCCTATACTTATGTATTTCGAAATTACATGGGCCTGGCCCAATAATAAGGTGACGCAGCACCTAAAATAGCCTCGGGACGAAATTTATGAAGTGGCATCTTGTATATTTCGTCCAAGGCTTCATGCACCCATTATGGTGGCTTCAAAGTCCTGAAATCATCACTTGTAACTCCGTTCTTGTTCTTGCTCCAATGTTCATCCTTCTCCAAGCTAGGCCCTTCATTTGTAAGCAAAACAAATGTATCCAATTTAGGCAGCATCATATTCTCATGAACATTAGAATCATTACCAAGAAACGAAAGTACCTGGTAATTTAGTTGGCATGCACGAGCTCTAGTAATTGGTCCAGTATGTATAGCAGCAGGGGCTGTGGGTGTAACAATTGTATTGATGTCCTCATCATTCATTGATGCTAGTTGTGCTACGCCCTGACCTTATTAGTGTTCTAGGCTCGCGTCTCTAGTCCGGTCTAGCCTAGGACCAGCACAGTACCGTCGTTGAGCGTTTATTCAACATTGCATCTTTGAATTGATTATTGCTAATCTTTTGCTACCATATATAGCCAACCCAGCTCCACATATTTCTACACCGTGTATACGTACGCTCCCCTGGCAATCGCTTTACTCAATATTCGGAGTTACTTGACACCGCTGGTTGCCGATCACCGCCTGCTGCATGGTAAGAACTTGTAAGACATTGATATTTGCTTTACTGTGAGCGTTTTACCACCACATCCTAGTAGTTATAGGAACATTATTTTTGGGTTTTGTTTCTTGTTCTACTAATCATGACAGGATCCAGAGTCAATTCATGGGCTTTGTCGATCGCGGGAGACGTGCCACCACCTTTGCAAATACCACAACCGTCACGAGAGGTGCACGAACATCCAAATGCACATGATCAGGTTAATGTATCTATACCACCATTTAATGGCCGTTTTAAACCTGCTTTATATATTGAATGGGAGTTCGACATAAAAAATATATTTGCTTCCCATAATTTCAATGAACATAAAAAGGTTAAGGTTGCGGTTGGTTCTTTCACTGGTTATGCTTTGGTTTGGTGGAGTGAATATTGTCGGTTACACCCTGATTATATACCTACTACTTGGGATGATTTGAAACTTGCCATGCGACATACTTTCGTCCCTGCTTATTATACTCGTGACATGATTAAGAAGTTGCAGCACTTAAAACAAGGTAGTGAAACTGTAACAAAATATTATGATGATTTACAAACTACCTTGTTGCATTCCTCTTTAGAAGAAAGTGAAGATGATTTTATGGATAGATTTTGGGGAGGATTAAACCGTGATATTCAAGAGATACTAATTCATGAAGAGTGTTATCCTATGGACCATTTGTTTCATCTTGCTTGCAAAGCTGAACAGGAAATAAAACGACGTGTTGGCCGCAAGGAGAACAAGCGCACGGTGCACATTCCAAGAGTTGATATGATTGTTCCTTCAACTACTAGGCATACTATGACAACCACATCCGTTGTTGTCAGGACTACATCACCTCCACCATGTGACACATCGCCCCCGAGAGTGGCTACATCATCTGAGTTGATCATAAGAGGTAATGACAAAGGTACTGATCTTCCATCTCTACATGAGAATGATGAATGCCTTGTCAATTTGAATGCACCATCTGATGAGCTACCCACTACTTTGATCACACCACCTATTTCAGAGGACTACGTTGATAATTTGACTTTGCCATGTGATCAAACAACTGAAATACCAACAATTTTGAGTGCACCCATTGAATTAACTATTGATGCAAAAGAACCAATGTTTAATCATTTTGATAAGACCTCTAATCTTGGTGATGATTCTGTGTTGAATGACTTATTGCATGTTTGCTTATTTAAGCATGTTGTAGCATGTAAATTTGATGCAAGTAAGGTTTATTCACCAATGTTGGGATGGTTTAATGATGAACATTGTCAATCTTTTGAAATGAATAAGAGCTTCACTTATATGTGCAAACTGAGTTGCAATATTTTCATGCCTTCTACTTCTTGTGCTAATTTTTTGGCTTTAGATTTTATGAACTATGCAAGTTACTCATCTATTCATGTGTCATATATGCAAAAATCAAGGGAAGTAAAAACGGATGACATATACATATACAACATGTACACCTTGTCTCTTTTGTTAGCCACATTTCAGATTAAGCAACGCCGAGGACGGCTTTATTTTCAAGAAGGGGAGGATGATGAGGACATGACTACCTTGGATATGACCAAAAATATTGCATATATGCATATTTGTCAGGTGATTTCTAGTGCAAACTATTCAATAATCTATTTATGTTATCCAGAACAAAAATACTTCACACACTTTTGTGTTTTGTCTAATTGCAGGTGTATGGGACATTTGTACAATCCACATATGAAGATAAGGAAGAAAGAGATGTTTATTTGCTGTCCAAAAAGTTCTCTCACGTCACTTTTGGCCCAAGAGAAGATAGAGTCCAAGTCTCTCACGTTCTGGATTCAGATTCAGACTGCACAGACAAACCTGACTCAAAATGCACACAAGTTTTTCATACGGACTCCGAATTGGGTGATTCTTTTTTTGTTGGAAACTAGATTTCGTGCACTTTCCAACCCAATTGGAATCACCTTCAAATTCGTCCGGAGCGTTGAGTTGTGGACAAAACAATCAGATGCTGCAGCAGAATCCGAGTCAAACTACAAGTCCAAAGGTGTTACATCACCTCCACTTGGGCCCATTGGCCTTGTACGACCTAGATTTAGTTTTAGGCTGCCTTGGGACGTCCTCCCACCTCCTTGGCCTCCACCCCTTGCTCCTATATAAGTAGATCCATCTAGTAGCTTTTCCTTGGGATTTGTTTAGTTAAAAGTTAGCCATTGCAACTTCGTGTACTTCGTTTGTGTCCAACGACCAGACCAAGACCGCTTACGGATCCCCACCTTTATCAATACTTCATATATATTCGCAATATTCAGATTGCTTTTATCATATTCTTGCTCGTTCTTCGATTGCTTGCAGGAATAGACCTTCGTGGTCAGGTTGATCGTGCTCCGGCGTGGTCAATAACCTCAGGAGATTGGTTTAGCGATTGCTAAGGCGCAATGTCGTGCACGTTTGTAGTCGGATCGTCAAAGTCGTCTCCACCAAATCGGTAGTATCATCTCATCGAAAGATCGGGACACCCCGCCTCTATCACATTAGCCCCCCTGGTAGGGACAAACGTACCTTTCTGCAGATGCTGTATGATCCGGGCAATCTCATTTGGCCGTAAATTGAAGAAAATCCAGCGGCTATATGCCTTATTCTCCTTGTTTTCGCCGGATGGCATGCTGTAACTCACGCGTGTGAAAGCCAAGAACAAAAGAGCATTCTTGGCATCGGTCAATATATATGTGGAAACGATATCTCCTCTATAGAGGACTAGAAATTTTGGGGCAATCAGGCAAAAAGCGCACGAGAAAATGAAGTACTTTCAAGGACTGCCATAGAATGGAGAGATGTTCACTAAAACGGTCATAATTTTTTCATTTGGAGTGCGTGTCGGACCCACAAGTACTCAAACAGCTCGCGGTGAGCGCGCGAATCCAGAAAATATTCCCCCCTTGCGCCAGGAGTCCTGGAGTGCCCTCAAATACGGCCTTAAGCAGGACTTTTTGGCCCTGAAAGTCAAAGAACATCATTCGTCGTTGTTTTTTAGACAAGTTTCTGAACCCATTGGCACTTCCTTTTGAAAGAAATTCGAGAGATTATGTTGCTTATAGACATTAGCCCCCCTGGTAGGGACAAACGTGCCTTTCTGCAGATGCTCTATGATCCGGGCAATCTCATTTGGTCGTAAAGTGAAGAAAATCTAGCGGCTATATGCCTTATTCTCCTTGTTTTCGCCGGATGGCATGCTGTAACTCACACGTGTGAAAGCCAAGAACAAAAGGGCATTCCTGGCATAGAATGGAGAGATGTTCACTAAAACGGTCATAATTTTGTCATTCGGAGACCGTGTCGGACCCACAAGTACTCAAACTGCTCGCGGCGAGCGCGCGAATCCATAAAATACTCCCCGCTTGCGCCAGGAGGCCCGGAGTACCCTAAAATATGGCCTTAAGCAGAACCTTTTGGCCCTGAAAGTCAAAGAACATCATTCGTCGCTGTTTTTCAGACAAGTTTCTGAACCCATTGGCACTTCCTTTTGAAGGAAATTCGAGAGATTATGTTGCTTATAGACATTAGCCCCCCTGGTAGGGACAAACGTACCTTTCTGTAGATGCTCTATGATCGGGGCAATCTCATTTGGCCGTAAATTGAAGAAAATCCAGCGGCTATATGCCTTATTCTCCTTGTTTTCGCCGGATGGCATGCTGTAACTCACGCGTGTGAAAGCCAAGAACAACAGGGCATTCCTGGCATCGGTCAATATATATGTGGAAACGATATCTCCTCTATAGAGGACAAGAAATTTTGGGGCAATCAGGCAAGAAGCGCACGAGAAAATGAAGTACTTTAAAGTACTACCATAGAATGGAGAGATGTTCACTAAAACGGTCATAATTTTGTCATTCGGAGTCCGTGTCGGACCGACAAGTACTCCAACAGCTCGCGGCGAGCGTGCGAATCCAGAAAATACTCCCCGCTTGCGCCAGGAGGCCCGGAGTTCCCTCAAATACGGCCTTAAGCAGGACTTTTTGTCCCTGAAAGTCAAAGAACATCATTCGTCGCTGTTTTTCAGACAAGTTTCTGAAACCATTAGCACTTCCTTTTGAAGGAAATTAGAGAGATTATGTTGCTTATAGACGTTAGCCCCCCTGGTAGGGACAAACATACCTTTCTACAGATGCTCTATTGATAGAGGCGGGGTGTCCCGATCTTTCGATGAGATGATAACTATCGATTTGGTGGAGCCGACTTTGACGATCCGACTACAAACGTGCACGACGTTGCGCCTTAGCAATCGCTAAACCAATCTCCTGAGGTTACTAGTGATGCCGGAAGCACGGTCAGCCTGACCACGAAGGTCTATTCCTGCAAGCAATCGAAGAACGAGCAAGAATATGATAAAGCAATCTGAATATTGCAAATATATATGAAGTATTGATAATGGTGGGGATCCGTAAGCGGTCTTGGTCTGGTCGTTGGACACAAACAAAGTACACGAAGTTGCAATGGCTAACTTTTAACTAAAAAAATCCCAAGGGAAAAGCTACTCGATGGATCTACTTATATAGGCACAAGGGGTGGCGGCCAAGGAGGTGCAAGAACGTCCCAAGGCAGCCTAAAACTAACCCTAGGTCGTACAAGGCCAATGGGCCCAAGTTGGGGTGACGTAACACCTTTGGACTTGTAGTTTGACTCGGATTCTGGTGCAACGTCAGATTGTTTTGTCCATAACTCAACGCTCCGGATGGATTTTAAATGTGGCTAACAAAAGAGACAAGGTGTACATGTTGTATATGTATATGTCATCCATTTTTACTTCCCTCGATTTTTGCATATATGACACATGAATAGATGAGTAATTTGCATAGTTCATAAAATGTAAAGCCAAAAAATTAGCACAAGAAGTAGAAGGCATCAAAATATTGCAACTCAGTTTGCACATATAAGTGAAGCTCTTATTCATTTCAAAAGATTGACAATGCTCATCATTAAACCATCCCAACATTGGTGAATAAACCTTACTTGCATCAAATTTACATGCTACAACATGCTTAAATAAGCAAACATGCAATAAGTCATTCAACACAGAATCATCACCAAAATTAGAGGTCATATCAAAATGATTAAACATTGATTCTTTTGCATCAATAGTTAATTCAATGGGTGCACTCAAAATTGTTGGTATTTCAGTTGTTTGATCACATGACGCATTCATGACAGTATCAAGATTCTCTAAAATAGGTGATGTGCTCAAATCACCAGGTAACTCAACACATGATGCATTCAAGTTAACTAGGGATGCATAATTCTCATGTGAAGTTATATTGATGCGGAGCATCCTTCCATCATCCCCATGGACTCTACATCAACACATCCAACCCCACAAGGACCTATGACTCGAGCATGTGCAAGAGCTCTTGAAACCGAGGTGACATCACTCCTCTCACAATTCCCTTTCGATTCACATGAGACATGGTTACTACCTCAAACGGAAACACTATGCATACTCAGGTACCAAGGAGTTAACCGTGAAGAAGCTAGGAAGCAAGGAGAACCGGAAGCGGAAGACATGCATGAAGACGGAGAGGAAAAAGCACCAAGGCCCAGGATGGCCGGACGATCCGGACGGCGGCCCAGATGATCCGGACAGAGCCCGGACGATCCGGACCCCGGCCCGGACGATCCGGCTAACTCACCCGAAGAATCCCGAAGCTCCCACTTGAAGCCGGATCATCCGGACCCAGTCCCGGATCATCCGGACCCTGCCCGGACATGCGGACCACCAGCCGGACATCCGGCCCTGCGCCTCCACCAGCCGGGCATCCAGCTCATCCGGGCCTCCACCCGGACCATCCGGACCGGCCCGGATCATCCGGCCAGCGCCTGCGCGCGCTTGTTGGGCTGAGCCCATGTACCCCTGCGCCCCCTAGTCTATTTATAGGACCCCCTCTCCTCACTTTGAGACTTAGCATTGGATTAGCTCATATTTGTGTGAGAGCCTTTGCTCATCCACTTCGATACTTCTCCTCGGAGATCACGACCTCTTCGGAGAAGATCCCCCAAGCGGATTCAAGACCCCTTCTAGGGAAGAACATCAAGGCCTCCTCTTGCAGAAGAACGGTTCCTTTGTATCCTTACCTTTGTTGACTTTGGATCTTGTGGATCTCTTATGTGTGTGGTGATCTAGCACTTGTGTGATCGATTCCTTGTTGGTTGAGTGATTCTCTCTCGTTTTCCCCCGTGTTTCCCTTTGTGCTTCCGCGTGTTCTTCGTGATTCCCTGTAGGATCCACTCCAAACGTGAAAGATCGACGCTATAGGGTTCCACCCTACATCATATGGTATCATGAGCCACGTTGGTCACGTTTTTGGAGCCCCTACCCCGTGTTTTCTAGCTTGATTTTGTTGTTTTCGTCCTAAATCCGAAAATCCCCACCAAAAATAACCCCAAATTTTTTTTGTGATTTGTTGGTTTTGATGATGTTTTGTTGATTTTGATCCGTGGATTCAGTGTGTAACTCATGGATCTTGCTTTTCCCCACCTTCTCCCCCTTGAAATCCATCCAAAATCCGCGGAATCGTCGAATTTCTCGCCGTTTTCGAGTTCTTCCCGAGCAGTTCCCGACCACGATTGACCTGCCCGGATCATCCAGACCCTAACCCGGATCATCCGGACACGCCCGGATCTTCCGGCTTCCTCTGCCAAAACTGCAGTTCTGCAGTACTCCACCACCACCACCTACGCCTACATACCTCCCCACTCCAACCACCACCACTTCCACCTGCCAAAACCCCGCGACACAACCTCCGTACTACCATTCGACTTTGGGTTCGAGAATTTGAGTTGAGATTTCCGTGTTGATAGAGGCAAAGGTGTCCCGTCTTTCGATGAGATGATGGATATCGCTTTGGTGGAAGTCGACTTTGACGATCCGACTACGAACGTGCGAGGACGTCGCGCCTTAGCAATCGCTAAACCAACTCCGAGAGGTTATTGACCACGACGGAGCACGATCAACCTGACCACGAGGGTCTGTTTCCTACGAGCAAACGAAGAACACGCAAGAAACTGAGATTGCAATCTGGATATTGCGAATATAAGATGAAAGCTTTATTGATCAAGGTGGGGTTCTGTGACGCCTTTGTCTGGTCGTTGAACACAAACGAAGTACACGAAGTTGCAGCTATGGCGAACTTTAATCTAAACAAAACCCAAAGTCTAAACGGTGCCCTAAGGGCTGTATATATGGAGGAAGAGAGGGGGAATTTCGTGGCCCTTGGTGGAGGGGTCCGAAATCAACCCTATCTCTTGTTTCCCCACACATACGGACTCTAAAAATAGCATATACTAATGTATTTCGAAATTACATGGGCCTGGCCCAATAAAAAGGTGACGCAGCACCTATAATAGCCTCTAGACGAAATTTATGAAGTGGCATCTTGTATATTTCGTCCAAGGCTTCATGCACTCTTATGGTGGCTTCAAAGTCCGGAAATCATCACTTGTAACTCCGTTCTGGTTCCCCTTGCGCATGGCATCACCTCCATGCTTGCTCTTGCTCCAATGTCCATCCTTCTCCAAGCTAGGCCCTTCATTTGTAAGCAAAACAAATGTATCCAATTTAGGCAGCATCATATTCTCATGAACATTAGAATCATTACCAAGAAACGAAAGTACCTGATAATTTAATTGGCGTGCATGAGCTCTAGTAATTGGTCCAGTATATGTAGCAGTAGGGGCTGTGGGTGTAACAATGGTATTGATGTCCTCATCATCCTCCCCTTCTTGAAATGAAATCGTCCTCGACGGAAGCTCATCTTCCTCACCCAAATAAGGCTTCAAATCTGCAATGTTAAAAGTGGGACTAACCCCAAAATCTACAGGCAGCTCAAGTTTATATGCATTATCATTTACTTTCTCCAACACCTTAAAGGGACCAGCAGCACGTGGCATTAGCTTTGATTTGCGCAAATCAGGAAATCTATCCTTACGCAAATGTAACCAAACAAGATCTCCAGGTGCAAACACAACATGTTTTCTACCCTTATCTCCAGCAAGTTTATATTTAGCATTCATACGCTCAATGTTTTCCTTAGTTAACTCATGCATTTTTAAAATCAATTCAGCACGTTGTTTAGCATCAAAATTAACCTTCTCCCAAGATGGAAGAGGCAACAAATCAATAGGTGCACGAGGTAGGAAACCATACACAACTTCAAAAGGGCACATCTTAGTAGTAGAATGCAATGAACGATTATAAGCAAATTCAATATGAGGCAAGCATTCCTCCCACATTTTCTTATTATTCTTCAAAACAGCCCTAAGCATAGTAGACAATGTTTTATTGACTACTTCAGTTTGTCCATCAGTTTGGGGGTGACAAGTAGTACTAAAAAGCAGTTTAGTCCCCAACTTAGCCCATAAACATCTCCAAAAGTGGCTAAGAAATTTAGTATCACGATCTGAAACAATAGTATTTGGCACACCATGCAAGCGAATAATTTCACGAAAGAACAAATCAGCAACATTAACAGCATCATTGCTTTTATGACATGGTATAAAGTGTGCCATTTTCGAGAATCTATCCACGACAACAAATATGCTATCCCTCCCCTTCTTTGTTCGAGGTAAACCTAAAACAAAGTCCATAGATATATCCTCCCAAGGAACACTAGGTACAGGCAAAGGCATATATAAACCATGAGGATTGAGTCGTGACTTAGCTTTTTGACATGTAGTGCAGCGAGCAATAAAACGCTCAACATCCCGTCTCATCTTTGGCCAAAAGAAATGTGTAGCAAGTACGTCCTCCGTCTTCTTCACGCCAAAATGTCCCATTAATCCTCCTCCATGCGCCTCCTGCAACAACAAAAGACGAACGGAGCTAGCTGGAATGCATAGCTTGTTAGCACGAAACACAAATCCATCGTTAACAACAAACTTGTTCCACATTCTTCCTTGATAGAGGCAAAGGTGTCCCGTCTTTCGATGAGATGGTGGATTTCGCTTTGGTGGAAGTCGACTTTGACGATCCGACTACGAACGTGCGAGGACGTCGCGCCTTAGCAATCGCTAAACCAACTCCGAGAGGTTATTGACCACGCCGGAGCACGATCAACCTGACCACGAGGGTCTGTTTCCTGCGAGCAAACGAAGAACAAGCAAGAAACTAAGATTGCAATCTGGATATTGCGAATATAAGATGAAAGCTTTATTGATCAAGGTGGGGTTTTGTGACGCCTTTGTCTGGTCGTTGAACACAAACGAAGTACGCGAAGTTGCAGCTATGGCGAGATTTTAATCTAAACAAAACCCAAAGTCTAAACGATGCCCTAAGGGCTGTATATATGGAGGAAGAGGGGGGGAATTTCGTGGCCCTTGGTGGAGGGGTCCGAAATCAACCCTATCTCTTGTTTCCCCACACATACGGACTCTAAAAATAGCCTATACTTATGTATTTCGAAATTACATGGGCCTGGCCCAATAATAAGGTGACGCAGCACCTAAAATAGCCTCGGGACGAAATTTATGAAGTGGCATCTTGTATATTTCGTCCAAGGCTTCATGCACCCATTATGGTGGCTTCAAAGTCCTGAAATCATCACTTGTAACTCCGTTCTTGTTCCCCTTGCGCATGCCATCATCTCCATGCTTGTTCTTGCTCCAATGTTCATCCTTCTCCAAGCTAGGCCCTTCATTTGTAAGCAAAACAAATGTATCCAATTTAGTCAGCATCATATTCTCATGAACATTAGAATCATTACCAAGAAACGAAAGTACCTGGTAATTTAGTTGGCGTGCACGAGCTCTAGTAATTGGTCCAGTATGTATAGCAGCAGGGGCTGTGGGTGTAACAATTGTATTGATGTCCTCATCATCCTCCCCTTCTTGAAATGAAGTCGTCCTCGACGGAAGTTCATCTTCCTCACCCAAATAAGGCTTCAAATCTGCAATGTTAAAAGTGGGACTAACCCCAAAATCTGCAGGCAGCTCAAGTTTATATGCATTATCATTTATTTTCTCTAACACCTTAAAGGGACCATCAGCACGTGGCATTAGCTTTGATTTGCGCAAATCAGGAAATCTATCCTTACGCAAATGTAACCAAACAAGATCGCCAGGTGCAAACACAACATGTTTTCTACCCTTATCTCCAGCAAGTTTATATTTAGCATTCATACGCTCAATGTTTTCCTTAGTTAACTCATGCATTTTAAAAATCAATTCAGCACGTTGTTTAGCATCAAAATTAACCTTCTCCGAAGATGGAAGAGGCAACAAATCAATAGGTGCACGAGGGAGGAAACCATACACAACTTCAAAAGGGCACATCTTAGTAGTAGAATGCAATGAACGATTATAAGCAAATTCAATATGAGGCAAGCATTCCTCCCACATTTTCTTATTATTCTTCAAAACAGCCCTAAGCATAGTAGACAACGTTCTATTGACTACTTCAGTTTGTCCATCAGTTTGGGGGTGACAAGTAGTACTAAAAAGCAGTTTAGTCCCCAACTTAGCCCATAAACATCTCCAAAAGTGGCTAAGAAATTTAGTATCACGATCTGAAACAATAGTATTTGGCACACCATGCAAGCGAATAATTTCACGAAAGAACAAACCAGCAACATTAACAGCATCATCGCTTTTATGACATGGTATAAAGTGTGCCATTTTTGAGAATCTATCCACGACAACAAATATGCTATCCCTCCCCTTCTTTGTTCGAGGTAAACCTAAAACAAAGTCCATAGATATATCCTCCCAAGGAACACTAGGTACAGGCAAAGGCATATATAAACCATGAGGATTGAGTCGTGACTTAGCTTTTTGACATGTAGTGCAGCGAGCAATAAAACACTCAACATCCCGTCTCATCTTTGGCCAAAAGAAATGTGTAGCAAGTACGTCCTCCGTCTTCTTCACGCCAAAGTGTCCCATTAATCCTCCTCCATGCGCCTCCTGCAACAACAAAAGACGAACGGAGCTAGCTGGAATGCATAGCTTGTTAGCACGAAACACAAATCCATCGTTAACGACAAACTTGTTCCACATTCTTCCTTCTTTACAATTCTGCATTACATCTTTAAAATCAGCATCATGCACATAATGATCTTTGATGGTCTCCAAACCAAATATTTTGAAGTCAAGTTGTGAAAGCATAGTATAGCGACGAGACAATGCATCAGCAATAACATTTTCTTTTCCCTTCTTGTGTTTAATGACATAAGGGAAAGTCTCAATAAATTCAACCCATTTAGCATGTCTACGATTCAGTTTAGCTTGACTTTTAATATGTTTCAAAGATTCATGATCAGAATGTATAACAAATTCTTTGGGCCATAAATAATGTTGCCATGTTTCTAAAGTCCGAACAAGAGCATATAATTCTTTATCGTAAGTAGAATAATTCAGACTAGGCCCACTCAATTTTTCAGAAAAGTATGCAACATGTTTGCCATCTTGTAATAACACACCTCCTAATCCAATTCCACTAGCATCACATTCAAGCTCAAAAGTCTTATTAAAATCAGGAAGTTGGAGTAAAGGAGCATGTGTCAACTTATCTTTCAATACCGTGAAGGCTTCTTCCTGTGCGGTACCCCACAGAAAAGGCACATCTTTCTTTGTAAGCTCATTGAGAGGTGCAGCAATGGTGCTGAAATCTCTCACAAAACGCCTATAGAATCCAGCGAGGCCAAGAAAATTCCTCACTTGTGTGACCGTTTTGGGCTGCGGCCAACTGTCAATAGCTTCAATCTTGGCTTTGTCAACTTCAATTCCCTGTGGAGTAACAACATAGCCAAGAAAACATACTCGGTCGGTGCAAAAGGTGCACTTCCCAAGGTTACCAAACAAACGTGCATCACGTAGAGCAATAAAAACAGCACGTAAATGTTCCAAATGTTGTTCCAAAGATGTGCTATAAATCAGTATGTCATCAAAATAGACTACCACAAATCGTCCAATGAAAGCACGTAAAACTTCGTTCACTAGTCTCATGAAAGTACTAGGCGCATTAGTTAACCCAAAAGGCATGACTAACCACTCATATAAACCAAACTTTGTTTTAAATGCTGTTTTCCATTCATCACCCAATTTCATACGAATTTGATGGTAACCACTACGCAAATCAACTTTGGAGAATATTGTAGAGCCACTCAATTCATCAAGCATATCATCTAGCCTAGGAATAGGATGACGATAACGAATAGTAATATTATTAATGCCTCTACAATCAACACACATACGTGATGTACCATCCTTTTTCGGCACTAGAATAATAGGAACAACACAAGGACTAAGGGATTCGCGTATATAACCTTTGTCGAGAAGCTCTTGTACTTTACGCATAATCTCCTTCGTCTCCTCTGGATTGGTACGGTATGGTGCACGGTTTGGCAGTGAAGCACCGGGAATTAAGTCAATCTGATGCTCAATCCCTCGAATAGGCGGTAATCCCGGTGGCACGTCTTGTGGAAAGACGTCAGCGAACTCCTGCAAAATGTTAGTGACAGCAGGAGGCAAAGAGGAAGGCACGTCCTCGAATGAAAATAATGCCTCTTTGCACACAAAAGCATAGCAAATAGATTTGCTGAAATCTAGCTCATCAATATCAGATTTGGTGGCAAATAAACATGCACTTTTCAATTTAATTTCAGAAGCAACACTAGACGGTTTATTATTAGGCTTCATTTGTTGCTCAAACTCTTTTGCCACAATCTGATTTTCACTCTTATTCGTCTCCTGTTTTGCTTTATTAGCTCTATTAATATCATCTTTCAAAATGGAATCAGGAGTCATAGGAAGCAAAGTAATATTTTTATCCTTATGAACAAGAGTATAGTGATTGTTTCTACCATGGTGTACAGAATTTTTATCAAATTACCATGGTCTACCAAGTAATAAGGAACATGCTTGCATAGGTACCACATCACAATCAACATAATCAGCATATGTAGAGATACTAAAATGCACACGAACAGTACGTGTGATAGAGGCGGGGTGTCCCGATCTTTCGATGAGATGATAACTATCGATTTGGTGGAGACGACTTTGACGATCCGACTACAAACGTGCACGACGTTGCGCCTTAGCAATCGCTAAACCAACTCCGAGAGGTTATTGACCACGCCGGAGCACAATCAACCTGACCACGAAGGTCTATTCCTGCAAGCAATCGAATAACAAGCAAGAATATGATAAAAGCAATCTGAATATTGCGAGTATATATGAAGTATTGATAAAGGTGGGGATCCGGAAGCGGTCTTGGTCTGGTCGTTGGACACAAACGAAGTACACGAAGTTGCAATGGCTAACTTTTAACTAAACAAATCCCAAGGAAAAGCTACTAGATGGATCTACTTATATAGGAGCAAGGGGTGGCGGCCAAGGAGGTGGGAGGACGTCCCAAGGCAGCCTAAAACTAAATCTAGGCCGTACAAGGCCAATGGGCCCAAGTGGAGGTGATGTAACACCTTTGGACTTGTAGTTTGACTCGGATTCTGCTGCAGCATCAGATTGTTTCGTCCACAACTCAACGCTCCGGACGAATTTGAAGGTGATTCCAATTGGGATGGAAAGTGCACGAAATCTAGTTTCCAACAAAAAAAGAATCACCCAATTCGGAGTCCGTATGAAAAACTTGTGTGCATTTTGAGTCAGGTATGTCTGTGCAGTCCGAATCTGAATCCAGAACGTGAGAGACTTGGACTCTATCTTCTCTTGGGCCAAAAGTGACGTGAGAGAACTTTTTGGACAGCAAATAAACATCTCTTTCTTCCTTATCTTCATATGTGGATTGTACAAATGTCCCATACACCTGCAATTAGATAAAACACAAAAGTGTGTGAAGTATTTTTGTTCTGGATAACACAAATAGATTATTGAATAGTTTGCACTAGAAATCACCTGACAAATATGCATATATGCAATATTTTTGATCATATCCAAGGTAGTCATGTCCTCATCATCCTCCCCTTCTTGAAAATAAAGCCGTCCTCGGCGTTGCTTAATCTGAAATGTGGCTAACAAAAGAGACAAGGTGTACATGTTGTATATGTATATGTCATCCATTTTTACATGCTACAACATGCTTAAATAAGCAAACATGCAATAAGTCATTCAACACAGAATCATCACCAAGATTAGAGGTCATATCAAAATGATTAAACATTGATTCTTTTGCATCAATAGTTAATTCAATGCGTGCACTCAAAATTGTTGGTATTTCAGTTGTTTGATCACATGGCAAAGTCAAATTATCAACGCAGTCCTCTAAAATAGGTGGTGTGATCAAAGTAGTGGGTAGCTCATCAGATGGTGCATTCAAATTGACAAGGCATTCATCATTCTTATGTAGAGATGGAAGATCAGTACCTTTGTCATTACCTCTTATGATCAACTCAGATGATGTAGCCACTCTCGGGGGCGATGTGTCACATGGTGGAGGTGATGTAGTCCTGACAACAACGGATGTGGTTGTCATAGTATGCCTAGTAGTTGAAGGAACAATCATATCAACTCTTGGAATGTGCACCGTGCACTTGTTCTCCTCGTGGCCAACACGTCGTTTTATTTCCTGTTCAGCTTTGCAAGCAAGATGAAACAAATGGTCCATAGGATAACACTCTTCATGAATTAGTATCTCTTGAATATCACGGTTTAATCCTCCCCAAAATCTATCCATAAAATCATCTTCACTTTCTTCTAAAGAGGAATGCAACAAGGTAGTTTGTAAATCATCACAATATTTTGTTACAGTTTCACTACCTTGTTTTAAGTGTTGCAACTTCTTAATCATGTCACGAGTATAATAAGCAGGGACGAAAGTATGTCGCATGGCAAGTTTCAAATCATCCCAAGTAGTAGGTATATAATCAGGGTGTAACCGACAATATTCACTCCACCAAACCAAAGCATAACCAGTGAAAGAACCAACCGCAACCTTAACCTTTTTATGTTCATCGAAATTATGGGAAGCAAATATATTTTTTATGTCAAACTCCCATTCAATATATAAAGCAGGTTTAAAACGGCCATTAAATGGTGGTATAGATACATTAACCTGATCATGTGCATTTGGATGTTTGTGCACCTCTCGTGACGGTTGTGGTATTTGCAAAGGTGGTGGCACGTCTCCCGCGATCGACAAAGCCCATGAATTGACTCTGGATCCTGTCATGATTAGTAGAACAAGAAACAAAAAAAATCGGCACAAACTTTTTCAGAGGAAAGTTGGAGACAAAGTTGTTGATATATCCTGCTTGGCTGTTGTTTCACCTCATTATCTTCACTGCTGTTGTGATCTTCACTTATATCTTGCTGTCAAGAGCTACTTAGTATCCTTCATTGATGCTAGTTGTGCTACGCCGTGACCTCATTAGTGTTCTAGGCTCGCGTCTCTAGTCCGGTCTAGCCTAGGACCAGCACAGTACCGTCGTTGAGCGTTTATTCAACATTGCATCTTTGAATTGATTATTGCTAATCTTTTGCTACCATATATAGCCAACCCAGCTCCACATATTTCTACACCGTGTATACGTACGCTCCCCTGGCAATCGCTTTACTCAATATTCAGAGTTACTTGACACCGCTGGTTGCCGATCACCGCCTGCTGCATGGTAAGAACTTGTAAGACATTGATATTTGCTTTACTGTGAGCGTTTTACCACCACATCCTAGTAGTTATAGGAACATTATTTTTGGGTTTTGTTTAGATTAAAAGTTCGCCATAGCTGCAACTTCGCGTACTTCGTTTGTGTTCAACGACCAGACAAAGGCGTCACAGAACCCCACCTTGATCAATAAAGCTTTCATCTTATATTCGCAATATCCAGATTGCAATCTCAGTTTCTTGCTTGTTCTTCGTTTGCTCGCAGGAAACAGACCCTCGTGGTCAGGTTGATCGTGCTCCGGCGTGGTCAATAACCTCTCGGAGTTGGTTTAGCGATTGCTAAGGCGCGACGTCCTCGCACGTTCGTAGTCGGATCGTCAAAGTCGACTTCCACCAAAGCGAAATCCACCATCTCATCGAAAGACGGGACACCTTTGCCTCTATCACTTGGACTCTATCTTCTCTTGGGCCAAAAGTGACGTGAGAGAACTTTTTGGACAGCAAATAAACATCTCTTTCTTCCTTATCTTCATATGTGGATTGTACAAATGTCCCATACACCTGCAATTAGACAAAACACAAAAGTGTGTGAAGTATTTTTGTTCTGGATAACATAAATAGATTATTGAATAGTTTGCACTAGAAATCACCTGACAAATATGCATATATGCAATATTTTTGGTCATATCCAAGGTAGTCATGTCCTCATCATCCTCCCCTTCTTGAAAATAAAGCCGTCCTCGGCGTTGCTTAATCTGAAATGTGGCTAACAAAAGAGACAAGGTGTACATGTTGTATATGTATATGTCATCCATTTTTACTTCCCTTGATTTTTGCATATATGACACATGAATAGATGAGTAACTTGCATAGTTCATAAAATCTAAAGCCAAAAAATTAGCACTAGAAGTAGAAGGCATGAAAATATTGCAACTCAGTTTGCACATATAAGTGAAGCTCTTATTCATTTCAAAAGATTGACAATGTTCATCATTAAACCATCCCAACATTGGTGAATAAACCTTACTTGCATCAAATTTACATGCTACAACATGCTTAAATAAGCAAACATGCAATAAGTCATACAACACAGAATGATCACCAAGATTAGAGGTCATATCAAAATGATTAAACATTGGTTCTTTTGCATCAATAGTTAATTCAATGGGTGCACTCAAAATTGTTGGTATTTCAGTTGTTTGATCACATGGCAAAGTCAAATTATCAACGTAGTCCTCTAAAATAGGTGGTGTGATCAAAGTAGTGGGTAGCTCATCAGATGGTGCATTCAAATTGACAAGGCATTCATCATTCTCATGTAGAGATGGAAGATCAGTACCTTTGTCATTACCTCTTATGATCAACTCAGATGATGTAGCCACTCTCGGGTGCGATGTGTCACATGGTGGAGGTGATGTAGTCCTGACAACAACGGATGTGGTTGTCATAGTATGCCTAGTAGTTGAAGGAACAATCATATCAACTCTTGGAATGTGCACCGTGCGCTTGTTCTCCTCGTGGCCAACACGTCGTTTTATTTCCTGTTCAGCTTTGCAAGCAAGATGAAACAAATGGTCCATAGGATAACACTCTTCATGAATTAGTATCTCTTGAATATCACGGTTTAATCCTCCCCAAAATCTATCCATAAAATCATCTTCACTTTCTTCTAAAGAGGAATGCAACAAGGTAGTTTGTAAATCATCATAATATTTTGTTACAGTTTCACTACCTTGGTTTAAGTGTTGCAACTTCTTAATCATGTCACGAGTATAATAAGCAGGGACGAAAGTATGTCGCATGGCAAGTTTCAAATCATCCCAAGTAGTAGGTATATAATCAGGGTGTAACCGACAATATTCACTCCACCAAACCAAAGCATAACCAGTGAAAGAACCAACCGCAACCTTAACCTTTTTATGTTCATCGAAATTATGGGAAGCAAATATATTTTTTATGTCGAACTCCCATTCAATATAAAAAGCAGGTTTAAAACGGCCATTAAATGGTGGTATAGATACATTAACCTGATCATGTGCATTTGGATGTTTGTGCACCTCTCGTGACGGTTGTGGTATTTGCAAAGGTGGTGGCACGTCTCCCGCGATCGACAAAGCCCATGAATTGACTCTGGATCCTGTCATGATTAGTAGAACAAGAAACAAAACCCAAAAATAATGTTCCTATAACTACTAGGATGTGGTGGTAAAACGCTCACAGTAAAGCAAATATCAATGTCTTACAAGTTCTTACCATGCAGCAGGCGGTGATCGGCAACCAGCGGTGTCAAGTAACTCCGAATATTGAGTAAAGCGATTGCCAGGGGAGCGTACGTATACACGGTGTAGAAATATGTGGAGCTGGGTTGGCTATATATGGTATAAGAGTAGCAATAATCAATTCAAAGATGCAATGTTGAATAAACGCTCAACGACGGTACTGTGCTGATCCTAGGCTAGACCGAACTAGAGACGCGAGCCTAGAACACTAATGAGGTCACGTCGTAGCACAACCAGCATCAATGAAGGATACAAAGTAGCTCTGGATGGCAAGATATAAGTGAAGATCACAACGGCAGTAAAGATAATGATGTGAAACAATAGCCAAGCTGTTTTACTGAACAGTGCACAAAACAGATTCCAATCCGAATTCAGGTACGAGATTGATTCTAGATAGATCCATTTTTTTTTCTTCTCTCTTTTTTTTCTCACGCTTTTTTTTTCTTTTTCTTCTCCCTCTTTTTCTTTTTTTTCTTTCCTTTTTTCTCTCTTTTTTTTCTTTATCTTCTTTTTCTCCCTCTTTCCAAGACAAACTAGATAAGATGCAGATTCGATCAGGCGAAGATGTGAGTGACTCAACTATGATTATGACAATAAACAGTGCGTAGCACGTGGTGGAAATTGGTGGATTGGATGGTGGACAACAGATGGGATAATGATGCAGCGGCTGCGTGACTAATGTGAACAGAACTCGAAACTCTAAAGGAACTAGACACTAAGACCAGCAACTCGACACGACGATGCAACCGATAATTCAAATATGCAAGCAATGAAAAGAAAATTGCAAAGGCTCAGACTGGCTTGGACCAAGGATGAATAGATCTAACTCTTTTTTGTGGCTTTTTCTTGATCTAACTCATCAACGTGTTACCTTAACCTTGCCGCTGTTGTTGAAGCATTGGATGTAGTAAGGATGTGGATGTGGTCTTGTGGTGAGAGAAAGCTTCTCCACCATCTCCATGCTAGCCAAGTTGTTGCAGCTCCCTCCATCTATGATGACGCGCACAGAACATTCTTTCACAACTCCCTTGGTATGGAACAAATTGTGCCTCTGATTTTGCTCAGCTTGTGTGACCTGCACACTCAAAACACGTTGAGCAACTAAACATTCATACCTGTCAGCGTCTTCAGGAGCCATGTATTGCGTCTCATGATCAGAATCATCTCCACCATGTTCTTCACGTGTAATAAGAGCCAAAGTCTCCTCATCATAGTCACTAGCGGACTCATATCCACCATCCGCGGTAGCAATCATCACACGCGGAGATTTGCATTCTCTCGCATAATGACCTCCTCCCTTACAACGACGACAAATAATATCACTTGTGTGCCCTATTGATGCCATGGAAGAAGAAGAACTCTGTGCAGGCCCAGCAGGTGCGCTCTTGGCAGATAATGGTGGTTGTGCCTGTTTTCTTGTATCACGACTGGAGGAGGCACGTGATTGAGGTGCTGGTGCAGTTGAAGTAGAAGATGCACGCGGTGTCCATGATGAAGGTCGGCTGATGAGGACATCAATACCATTGTTACACCCACAGCCCCTACTGCTACATATACGGGACCAATTACTAGAGCTCACGCACGCCAATTAAATTATCAGGTACTTTCATTTCTTGGTAATGATTCTAATGTTCATGAGAATATGATGCTGCCTAAATTGGATACATTTGTTTTGCTTACAAATGAAGGGCCTAGCTTGGAGAAGGATGAACATTGGAGCAAGAACAAGCATGGAGATGATGCCATGCGCAAGGGGAACAAGAACGGAGTTACAAGTGATGATTTCAGGACTTTGAAGCCACCATAATGGGTGCATGAAGCCATGGACGAAATATACAAGATGCCACTTCATAAATTTCGTCCCGAGGCTATTATAGGTGCTGCGTCACCTTTTTATTGGGCCAGGCCCATGTACTTTCGAAATACATAAGTATAGGCTATTTTTAGAGTCCGTATGTGTGGGGAAACAAGAGATAGGGTTGATTTTGGACCCCTCCACCAAGGGCCACGAAATTCCCCCTCTCTTCCTCCATATATACAGCCCTTAGGGCACCGTTTAGACTTTGGGTTTTGTTTAGATTAAAAGTTCGCCATAGCTGCAACTTCGCGTACTTCGTTTGTGTTCAACGACCAGACAAAGGCGTCACAGAACCCCACCTTGATCAATAAAGCTTTCATCTTATATTCGCAATATCCAGATTGCAATCTTAGTTTCTTGCTTGTTCTTCGTTTGCTCGCAGGAAACAGACGCTCGTGGTCAGGTTGATCGTGCTCCGGCGTGGTCGATAACCTCTCGGAGTTGGTTTAGTGATTGCTAAGGCGCGACGTCCTCGCACGTTCGTAGTCGGATCGTCAAAGTCGACTTCCACCAAAGCGACATCCATCATCTCATCGAAAGATGGGACACCTTTGCCTCTATCAAGTGGTATCAGATTTCCAGGTTGCTCGGTGAGATTTTACAGTTTTTCGTAGTTTAGATCGAGTCTGTTCTTCCTACCTATAGTCCACGAAAAAGCCAAAAAAAATTTAGGGTTAGTTCATCCCATCCAAACCAATCTGAGCCTTGCATAATCTTTTCTGTATTTGCTTTGTTGAATTTGTGGTTGCATCGTCGTGTCCAGTTGCTGGTCTTAGCGTCTAGTCTTTTAGAGTTTCGAGTTCTGTTCACAGGTTGTCACGTCGCCGCTGCCATATATCACCACCGCATCATCATCGTCGCTGTTGCCATATACCACCACCACATATTCACCGCCAATCCGAATCCATATACACCACCACATATCCGCCACCATCACGCCAATCTGAGTTCACCTACAACATATATCCGCCACCTGTCCGTGTTCCACCAGATTCATCTCCGCCACCAGTCCGAGTTCCACCAGATTCATCTCCGCCACCAGTCCTAGTCCGAGTCCACTAATTGTTGCATTGTTCTCGATTTCCAGATCACGCGACACTCCGAGTCGTGACAGAGAAGGACTCCCCAACTTCCGAGCCATCCGCAGAAGAAAAATAGTTCCAATTTCAAAAAAAAAACTAAGTCTGGAAAATTCTGGCTAGGTAGTTTTTAGACCATTTGTAGACTTTTTCGAAAAAAATTTGTTGCGGAGCAAAACAAAAAAGAGGAAAAAAAAGTGCAAAAAAAAGAGAAAAAAATCAGAGTGTGCTCCTCCCTTGTTTACGTGCCGCGCCGTGATTTTGTTGGTGTTCTAGGCTCGCGTCTCTAGCACAGTCTAGCCTAGGACCAGCACAGTACCGTCGTTGAGCGTTTATTCAACTTTGCATCTCTGAATTGATTATTGCTGATCCTTTTTGCTACCATATTATAAGCCTTCCTAGCTCCACATACATCTACGTCGTGCGTTTGACTCTCCCTGGTAATCGCTCTATCCAAGCTTTGAGAGTTTTGACTACAACGGTTGCCGATCACCGCCTGCTGCTGGGTAAGAACTGGTAAGAATTTGAGATTTGCTTGACGGATTTGTGATACACCACCACCACTTCTTAGTAGTCTGTAGGATCATATTCTTGTGTGTTTCTATTGCTGCTAACCATGCCAGGATCACAAGCCGACGAGATTGACTGGGAGAATTTATCGAACAAGGAGCTTCATGATAAGTTTCAGCAAATGATGACTGAACAGGTGCAAGATGTGCTGAACCATTTTGATGAGGCCATGGAGAAGATCACTGGCCTTGAGAAGACGTTCGAAACAAAGCTCGATAACAAGTTTAATGAATTGCTCGCGCATCTTCCACCACCACCACCCGTTGCACCTAACGCACCTCTCCAACAACAACAACAACGACTACCTCCACGTCGCGAAGCAGACCTCCGCCGAGCAAGCCGTGTTCCTCTTGCGTTTGGCCAAACTGTTGGTGCTGCTGTTGATACTTCTGTGGCTCCTGCTGCTGATGCGGAGGAGGATGATTATGTGGGAGATTATGAGGATGAGGTTGATCAAAATCAGCACTACGTGCAGCCACCTGTACCACCACCAGCAGGTCGACCTCAGGTATATATTCGTAATGGTAGGCCTGCACCACCACCTCAGGTACGAGATGATGTCCATATTCCTAAACTGAAATTGAATATTCCACCATTTGAGGGTAGATATGTTCCTGATATATATCTTACTTGGGAGTTAGAAACTGAACAACGATTTACATGTTTACAATATCCTGAGGAGAGACGAGTTGCTGCTGCTGTTTGTGCTTTCACTAGTTTTGCATGTGTATGGTGGTCTAAACATTGTAGATTATATCCTATTCCAACTACTTGGGCTGCTTTGAAAACTGCTATGCGTACGCGTTGGGTTCCACCATATTATCAACGTGAATTGCTTCAAAAATTGCAGCGTTTAAGACAAGGGAAAAATTCTGTAGAAGAATATTATCAGGAATTACAAACTGGCATGATTAGATGTGGTATTGTTGAGGAGAATGAAGCTATGCTTGCACGTTTTCTGGGTGGATTAAATAGAGAGATTCAGACCATTTTAGACTATAAGGAGTATACTAATATCACTCGTTTATTCCATCTTGCTTGTAAAGCTGAACGTGAAGTGCAGGATCGACAAGCATTGGGGCGAACTAACTTTTCTGCAGGCCGACCTTCATCATGGACACCACGTGCATCTTCTACTTCAACTGCACCTGATGAGGACATCAATACAATTGTTACACCCACAGCCCCTGCTGCTATACATACTGGACCAATTACTAGAGCTCGTGCACGCCAACTAAATTACCAGGTACTTTCGTTTCTTGGTAATGATTCTATTGTTCATGAGAATATGATGCTGCCTAAATTGGATACATTTGTTTTGCTTACAAATGAAGGGCCTAGCTTGGAGAAGGATGAACATTGGAGCAAGAACAAGCATGGAGATGATGGCATGCGCAAGGGAAACAAGAACGGAGTTACAAGTGATGATTTCAGGACTTTGAAGCCACCATAATGGGTGCATGAAGCCTTGGACGAAATATACAAGACGCCACTTCATAAATTTCGTCCCGAGGCTATTTTAGGTGCTGCGTCACCTTATTATTGGGCCAGGCCCATGTAATTTCGAAATACATAAGTATAGGCTATTTTTAGAGTCCGTATGTGTGGGGAAACAAGAGATAGGGTTGATTTCGGACCCCTCCACCAAGGGCTACGAAATTCCCCCCCTCTTCCTCCATATATACAGCCCTTAGGGCATCGTTTAGACTTTGGGTTTTGTTTAGATTAAAAGTTCGCCATAGCTGCAACTTCGCGTACTTCGTTTGTGTTCAACGACCAGACAAAGGCGTCACAGAACCCCACCTTGATCAATAAAGCTTTCATCTTATATTCGCAATATCCAGATTGCAATCTTAGTTTCTTGCTTGTTCTTCGTTTGCTCGCAGGAAACAGACCCTCGTGGTCAGGTTGATCGTGCTCCGGCGTGGTCAATAACCTCTCGGAGTTGGTTTAGCGATTGCTAAGGCGCGACGTCCTCGCACGTTCGTAGTCGGATCGTCAAAGTCGACTTCCACCAAAGCGAAATCCACATCTCATCGAAAGACGGGACACCTTTGCCTCTATCAAGTGGTATCAGATTTCCAGGTTGCTCGGTGAGATTTTACAGTTTTTTAGTAGTTTAGATCGAGTCTGTTCTTCATACCTATAGTCCACGAAAAAGCCACAAAAAAAAATTAGGGTTAGTTCATCATATCCGAACCAATCTGAGCCTTGCATAATCTTTTTAGGGTTTTGCTTTGTTGAATTTGCGGTTGCATCGTCGTGTCTAGTTGCTGGTCTTAGAGTCTAGTCTTTTAGAGTTTCGAGTTCTGGTCATAAGTTGTCACGCCGCCGCCGCACCATCATCATCGCCCCTGCCATCTACCACCACCGCACCGAATCCGTATCCATATACCACCACCAATCCGTGTCCATATACCACGACCGATCCATATCCATATACCACCACCGATCCATATCCATATACTACCACCGCTACCACCACCGCTGCCATATATCCACCACCAATCCGAGTTCTTTGCTTATTAGGTTTGTTTTCGGGATCCATCTAGATTCCGATTCGTGTTTCCTTGCCGGAGTAGGTTTCGGAAAAAAAAGAGTCGGGTAGCCACGCTCCGTTTAGGCCCAAAATTTTTCGAAAACGCATTTTTCGAAAAAATTTCTGGCTATCCTATTTTTAGGTGTTTCTGAGTGTTTTGAGACAGGTGCCATTATAGGAAGTTTTTTTTGACCCGTTTCCAGTTTTTGGGTCCGGGCAGTCGAAAAAAAAAATTGGTCGAAAAATTTCGTGCCCATCCTGTCAGTTTGAGCTAGGAAGAGTTTTGAGACACTCGCCATTATAGTGCTTTTTCGCAAAAAAAAAACAGCGCAAAAAAAAAGAGCGCAAAAAAAAAAGAGCGAAAAAAAAATTCAGAGTGTGCTTTTCCCTTGTTTACGTGCCGCGCCGTGATTTTGTTGGTGTTCTAGGCTCGCGTCTCTAGCACAGTCTAGCCTAGGACCAGCACAGTACCGTCGTTGAGCGTTTATTCAACTTTGCATCTCTGAATTGATTATTGCTGACCCTTTTTGCTACCATACTATAAGCCTTCCCAGCTCCACATACATCTACGTCGTGTGTTTGACTCTCCCTGGTAATCGCTCTATCCAAGCTTTGAGAGTTTTTGACTACAACGGTTGCCGATCACCGCCTGCTGCTGGGTAAGAACTGGTAAGAATTTGAGATTTGCTTGACGGATTTGTGATACACCACCACCACTTCTTAGTAGTCTGTAGGATCATATTCTTGTGTGTTTTTATTCCTGCTAACCATGCCAGGATCACAAGCCGACGAGATTGACTGGGAGAATTTATCGAACAAGGAGCTTCATGATAAGTTTCAGCAAATGATGACTGAACAGGTGCAAGATGTGCTGAACAATTTTGAAGAGGCCATGGAGAAGATCACTGGCCTTGAGAAGACGTTCGAAACAAAGCTCGATAACAAGTTTAATGAATTGCTCGCGCGTCTTCCACCACCACCACCCGCTGCACCTAACGCACCTCTCCAACAACAACAACGACTACCTCCACGTCGCGAAGCAGACCTCCGCCGAGCAAGCCGTGTTCCTCTTGCGTTTGGCCAAACTGTTGGTGCTGCTGTTGATACTTCTGTGGCTCCTGCTGCTGATGCGGAGGAGGATGATTATGTGGGAGATTATGAGGATGAGGTTGATCAAAATCAACACTACGTGCAGCCACCTGTACCACCACCAGCAGGTCGACCTCAGGTATATATTCGTAATGGTAGGCCTGCACCACCACCTCAGGTACGAGATGAAGTCCATATTCCTAAACTGAAATTGAATATTCCACCATTTGAGGGTAGATATGTTCCTGATATATATCTTACTTGGGAGTTAGAAACTGAACAACGATTTACATGTTTACAATATCCTGAGGAGAGACGAGTTGCTGCTGCTGTTTGTGCTTTCACTAGTTTTGCATGTGTATGGTGGTCTGAACATTGTAGATTATATCCTATTCCAACTACTTGGGTTGCTTTGAAAACTGCTATGCGTACGCGTTGGGTTCCACCATATTATCAACGTGAATTGCTTCAAAAATTGCAGCGTTTAAGACAAGGGAAAAATTCTGTAGAAGAATATTATCAGGAATTACAAACTGGCATGATTAGATGTGGTATTGTTGAGGAGAATGAAGCTATGCTTGCACGTTTTCTGGGTGGATTAAATAGAGAGATTCAGACCATTCTAGACTATAAGGAGTATACTAATATCACTCGTTTATTCCATCTTGCTTGTAAAGCTGAACGTGAAGTGTAGGATCGACAAGCATTGGGGCGAACTAACTTTTCTGCAGGCCGACCTTCATCATGGACACCACGTGCATCTTCTACTTCAACTGCACCAGCACCTCCATCCAGTGCCACCTCCAGCCGTGATACAAGAAAACAGGCACAACCACCATTATCTGCCAAGAGCGCACCTGCGGGGCCTGCACAGCATTCTTCTTCTTCCATGGCATCAACAGGGCACACAAGTGATATTATTTGTCGTTGTTGTAAGGGAGGAGGTCATTATGCGAGAGAATGCAAATCTCCGCGTGTGATGATTGCTACCGCGGATGGTGGATATGCGTCTGCTAGTGACTATGATGAGGAGACTTTGGCTCTTATTACACGTGAAGAACATGGTGGAGATGATTCTGATCATGAGACGCAATACATGGCTCCTGAAGACGCTGACAGGTATGAATGTTTAGTTGCTCAACGTGTTTTGAGTGTGCAGATCACACAAGCTGAGCAAAATCAGAGGCACAATTTGTTCCATACCAAGGGAGTTGTGAAGGAACGTTCTGTGCGCGTCATCATAGACGGAGGGAGCTGCAACAACTTGGCTAGCATGGAGATGGTGGAGAAGCTTTCTCTCACCACAAGACCACATCCACATCCTTACTACATCCAATGGTTCAACAACAGCGGCAAGGTTAAGGTAACACGTACTGTTCGTGTGCATTTTAGTATCTCCACATATGCTGATTATGTTGATTGTGATGTGGTACCTATGCAAGCATGTTCCTTATTACTTGGTAGACCATGGCAATTTGATAAAAATTCTGTACACCATGGTAGAAACAATCACTATACTCTTGTTCATAAGGATAAAAATATTACTTTGCTTCCTATGACTCCTGATTCCATTTTGAAAGATGATATTAATAGAGCTAATAAAGCACAACAGGAGAAGAATAAGAGTGAAAATCAGATTGTGGCAAAAGAATTTGAGCAACAAATGAAGCCTAATAATAAACCATCTAGTGTTGCTTCTGAAATTAAATTGAAAAGTGCATGTTTATTTGCCACCAAATCTGATATTGATGAGCTAGATTTCAGCAAATCTGTTTGCTATGCTTTTGTGTGCAAAGAGGCATTATTCTCATTCGAGGACGTGCCTTCCTCTTTGCCTCCTGCTGTCACTAACATTTTGCAGGAGTTCGCTGACGTCTTTCCACAAGACGTGCCACCGGGATTACCGCCTATTCGAGGGATTGAGCATCAGATTGACTTAATTCCCGGTGCTTCACTGCCAAACCGTGCACCATACCGTACCAATCCAGAGGAGACGAAGGAGATTATGCGTCAAGTACAAGAGCTTCTCGACAAATGTTATATACGCGAATCCCTTAGTCCTTGTGCTGTTCCTATTACTCTAGTGCCGAAAAAGGATGGTACATCACGTATGTGTGTTGATTGTAGAGGCATTAATAATATTACTATTCGTTATCGTCATCCTATTCCTAGGCTAGATGATATGCTTGATGAATTGAGTGGCTCTACAATATTCTCCAAAGTTGATTTGCGTAGTGGCTACCATCAAATTCGTATGAAATTGGAAGATGAATGGAAAACAACATTTAAAACTAAGTTTGGATTATATGAGTGGTTAGTCATGCCTTTTGGGTTAACTAATGCACCTAGTACTTTCATGAGATTAATGAACGAAGTTTTACGTGCTTTCATTGGACGATTTGTGGTGGTTTACTTTGATGACATATTGATTTATAGCAGATCTTTGGAGGAACATTTGGAACATTTACGTGCTGTTTTTATTGCACTACGTGATGCACGTTTGTTTGGTAACCTTGGGAAGTGCACCTTTTGCACCGCTTGAGTGTCTTTTCTTGGCTATGTTGTTACTCCACAGGGAATTGAAGTTGATAAAGCCAAGATTGAAGCTATTGAGAGTTGGCCGCAGCCCAAAACGGTCACACAAGTGAGGAGTTTCCTTGGCCTCGCTGGATTCTATAGGCGTTTTGTGAGAGATTTCAGCACCATTGCTGCACCTCTCAATGAGCTTACAAAGAAAGATGTGCCTTTTCTTTGGGGTACTGCACAGGAAGAAGCCTTCACGGTATTGAAAGATAAGTTGACACATGCTCCTTTACTCCAACTTCCTGATTTTAATAAGACTTTTGAGCTTGAATGTGATGCTAGTGGAATTGGATTAGGCGGTGTGTTATTACAAGATGGCAAACCTGTTGCATACTTTTCTGAAAAATTGAGTGGGCCTAGTCTGAATTATTCTACTTATGATAAAGAATTATATGCTGTTGTTCGGACTTTAGAAACATGGCAACATTATTTATGGCCCAAAGAATTTGTTATACATTCTGATCATGAATCTTTGAAACATATTAAAAGTCAAGCTAAACTGAATCATAGACATGCTAAATTGGTTGAATTCATTGAGACTTTCCCTTATGTCATTAAACACAAGAAGGGAAAAGAAAATGTTATTGCTGATGCATTGTCTCGTCGCTATACTATGCTTTCACAACTTGACTTCAAAATATTTGGTTTGGAGACCATCAAAGATCAATATGTGCATGATGCTGATTTTAAAGATGTAATGCAGAATTGTAAAGAAGGAAGAATGTGGAACAAGTTTGTTGTTAACGATGGATTTGTGTTTCGTGCTAACAAGCTATGCATTCCAGCTAGCTCCGTTCGTCTTTTGTTGTTGCAGGAGGCGCTTGGAGGAGGATTAATGGGACACTTTGGCGTGAAGAAGACGGAGGACGTACTTGCTACACATTTCTTTTGGCCAAAGATGAGACGGGATGTTGAGCGTTTTATTGCTCGCTGCACTACATGTCAAAAAGCTAAGTCACGACTCAATCCTCATGGTTTATATATGCCTTTGCCTGTACCTAGTGTTCCTTGGGAGGATATATCTATGGACTTTGTTTTAGGTTTACCTCGAACAAAGAAGGGGAGGGATAGCATATTTGTTGTCGTGGATAGATTCTCGAAAATGGCACACTTTATACCATGTCATAAAAGCGATAATGCTGTTAATGTTGCTGATTTGTTCTTTCGTGAAATTATTCGCTTGCATGGTGTGCCAAATACTATTGTTTCAGATCATGATACTAAATTTCTTAGCCACTTTTGGAGATGTTTATGGGCTAAGTTGGGGACTAAACTGCTTTTTAGTACTACTTGTCACCCCCAAACTGATGGACAAACTGAAGTAGTCAATAGAACGTTGTCTACTATGCTTAGGGCTGTTTTGAAGAATATTAAGAAAATGTGGGAGGAATGCTTGCCTCATATTGAATTTGCTTATAATCGTTCATTGCATTCTACTACTAAGATGTGCCCTTTTGAAGTTGTGTATGGTTTCCTACCTCGTGCACCTATTGATTTGTTGCCTCTTCCATCTTCGGAGAAGGTTAATTTTGATGCTAAACAATGTGCTGAATTGATTTTAAAAATGCATGAGTTAACTAAGGAAAATATTGAGCGTATGAATGCCAAATATAAACTTGCTCGAGATAAGGGTAGAAAACATGTTGTGTTTGCACCTGGAGATCTTGTTTGGTTACATTTGCGTAAGGATAGATTTCCTGATTTGCGCAAATCAAAGATAATGCCACGTGCTGATGGTCCCTTTAAGGTGTTAGAGAAAATAAATGATAATGCATATAAACTTGAGCTGCCTGCAGATTTTGGGGTTAGTCCCACTTTTAACATTGCAGATTTGAAGCCTTATTTGGGTGAGGAAGATGAGTTTCCATCGAGGACGACTTCATTTCAAGAAGGGGAGGATGATGAGGACATCAATACCATTGTTACACCCACAGCCCCTACTGCTACATATACGGGACCAATTACTAGAGCTCGCGCACGCCAATTAAATTATCAGGCACTTTCGTTTCTTGGTAATGATTCTAATGTTCATGTGATGAGGACATCAATACAATTGTTACACCCACAGCCCCTGCTGCTATACATACTGGACCAATTACTAGAGCTCGTGCACGCCAACTAAATTACCAGGTACTTTCGTTTCTTGGTAATGATTCTAATGTTCATGAGAATATGATGCTGCCTAAATTGGATACATTTGTTTTGCTTACAAATGAAGGGCCTAGCTTGGAGAAGGATGAACATTGGAGCAAGAACAAGCATGGAGATGATGGCATGCGCAAGGGGAACAAGAACGGAGTTACAAGTGATGATTTCAGGACTTTGAAGCCACCATAATGGGTGCATGAAGCCTTGGACGAAATATACAAGATGCCACTTCATAAATTTCGTCCCGAGGCTATTTTAGGTGCTGCGTCACCTTATTATTGGGCCAGGCCCATGTAATTTCGAAATACATAAGTATAGGCTATTTTTAGAGTCCGTATGTGTGGGGAAACAAGAGATAGGGTTGATTTCGGACCCCTCCACCAAGGGCCGCGAAATTCCCCCCTCTTCCTCCATATATACAGCCCTTAGGGCATCGTTTAGACTTTGGGTTTTGTTTAGATTAAAAGTTCGCCATAGCTGCAACTTCGCGTACTTCGTTTGTGTTCAACGACCAGACAAAGGCGTCACAGAACCCCACCTTGATCAATAAAGCTTTCATCTTATATTCGCAATATCCAGATTGCAATCTTAGTTTCTTGCTTGTTCTTCGTTTGCTCGCAGGAAACAGACCCTCGTGGTCAGGTTGATCGTGCTCCGGCGTGGTCAATAACCTCTCGGAGTTGGTTTAGCGATTGCTAAGGCGCGACGTCCTCGCACGTTCGTAGTCGGATCGTCAAAGTCGACTTCCACCAAAGCGAAATCCACCATCTCATCGAAAGACGGGACACCTTTGCCTCTATCATTTGTTTAGCTTACAAATGAAGGGCCTAGCTTGGAGAAGGATGAACATTGGAGCAAGAACAAGCATGGAGATGATGGCATGCGCAAGGGAAACAAGAACGGAGTTACAAGTGATGATTTCAGGACTTTGAAGCCACCATAATGGGTGCATGAAGCCTTGGACGAAATATACAAGATGCCACTTCATAAATTTCGTCCCGAGGCTATTCTAGGTGCTGCGTCACCTTATTATTGGGCCAGGCCCATGTAATTTCGAAATACATAAGTATAGGCTATTTTTAGAGTCCGTATGTGTGGGGAAACAAGAGATAGGGTTGATTTCGGACCCCTCCACCAAGGGCCACGAAATTCCCCCCTCTTCCTCCATATATACAGCCCTTAGGGCATCGTTTAGACTTTGGGTTTTGTTTAGATTAAAAGTTCGCCATAGCTGCAACTTCGCGTACTTCGTTTGTGTTCAACGACCAGACAAAGGCGTCACAGAACCCCACCTTGATCAATAAAGCTTTCATCTTATATTCGCAATATCCAGATTGCAATCTTAGTTTCTTGCTTGTTCTTCGTTTGCTCGCAGGAAACAGACCCTCGTGGTCAGGTTGATCGTGCTCCGGCGTGGTCAATAACCTCTCGGAGTTGGTTTAGCGATTGCTAAGGCGCGACGTCCTCGCACGTTCGTAGTCGGATCGTCAAAGTCGACTTCCACCAAAGCGAAATCCACATCTCATCGAAAGACGGGACACCTTTGCCTCTATCATCATGAGAATATGATGCTGCCTAAATTGGATACATTTGTTTTGCTTACAAATGAAGGGCCTAGCTTGGAGAAGGATGAACATTGGAGCAAGAACAAGCATGGAGATGATGCCATGCGCAAGGGGAACAAGAACGGAGTTACAAGTGATGATTTCAGGACTTTGAAGCCACCATAATGGGTGCATGAAGCCTTGGACGAAATATACAAGATGCCACTTCATAAATTTCGTCCCGAGGCTATTATAGGTGCTGCGTCACCTTTTTATTGGGCCAGGCCCATGTAATTTCGAAATACATAAGTATAGGCTATTTTTAGAGTCCGTATGTGTGGGGAAACAAGAGATAGGGTTGATTTCGGACCCCTCCACCAAGGGCCACGAAATTCCCCCTCTCTTCCTCCATATATACAGCCCTTAGGGCACCGTTTAGACTTTGGGTTTTGTTAGATTAAAAGTTCGCCATAGCTGCAACTTCGCGTACTTCGTTTGTGTTCAACGACCAGACAAAGGCGTCACAGAACCCCACCTTGATCAATAAAGCTTTCATCTTATATTCGCAATATCCAGATTGCAATCTTAGTTTCTTGCTTGTTCTTCGTTTGCTCGCAGGAAACAGACCCTCGTGGTCAGGTTGATCGTGCTCCGGCGTGGTCAATAACCTCTCGGAGTTGGTTTAGCGATTGCTAAGGCGCGACGTCCTCGCACGTTCGTAGTCGGATCGTCAAAGTCGACTTCCACCAAAGCGATATCCATCATCTCATCGAAAGATCGGGACCCTCGCCTCTATCAGTTTTGGGCTGCGGCCAACTCTCAATAGCTTCAATCTTGGCTTTATCAACTTCAATTCCCTGTGGAGTAACAACATAGCCAAGAAAAGATACTCGGTCGGTGCAAAAGGTGCACTTCCCAAGGTTACCAAACAAACGTGCATCACGTAGAGCAATAAAAACAGCACGTAAATGTTCCAAATGTTCTTCCAAAGATCTGCTATAAATCAATATGTCATCAAAGTAAACTACCACAAATCGTCCAATGAAAGCACGTAAAACTTCGTTCATGAATCTCATGAAAGTACTAGGTGCATTAGTTAACCCAAAAGGCATGACTAACCACTCATATAATCCAAACTTAGTTTTAAATGTTGTTTTCCATTCATCTCCCAATTTCATACGAATTTGATGGTAGCCACTACGCAAATCAACTTTGGAGAATATTGTAGAGCCACTCAATTCATCAAGCATATCATCTAGCCTAGGAATAGGATGACGATAACGAATAGTAATATTATTAATGCCTCTACAATCAACACACATACGTGATGTACCATCCTTTTTCGGCACTAGAATAATAGGAACAGCACAAGGACTAAGGGATTCGCGTATATAACCTTTGTCGAGAAGCTCTTGTACTTGACGCATAATCTCCTTCGTCTCCTCTGGATTGGTACGGTATGGTGCACGGTTTGGCAGTGAAGCACCGGGAATTAAGTCAATCTGATGCTCAATCCCTCGAATAGGCGGTAATCCCGGTGGCACGTCTTGTGGAAAAACGTCAGCGAACTCCTGCAAAATGTTAGTGACGGCAGGAGGCAAAGAGGAAAGCACGTCCTCGAATGAAAATAATGCCTCTTTGCACACAAAAGCATAGCAAACAGATTTGCTGAAATCTAGCTCATCAATATCAGATTTGGTGGCAAATAAACATGCACTTTTCAATTTAATTTCAGAAGCAACACTAGATGGTTTATTAGTAGGCTTCATTTGTTGCTCAAATTCTTTTGCCACAATCTGATTTTCACTCTTATTCTTCTCCTGTTGTGCTTTATTAGCTCTATTAATATCATCTTTCAAAATGGAATCAGGAGTCATAGGAAGCAAAGTAATATTTTTATCCTTATGAACAAGAGTATAGTGATTGTTTCTACCATGGTGTACAGAATTTTTATCAAATTGCCATGGTCTACCCAGTAATAAGGAACATGCTTGCATAGGTACCACATCACAATCAACATAATCAGCATATGTAGAGATACTAAAATGCACACGAACAGTACGTGTTACCTTAACCTTGCCGCTGTTGTTGAACCATTGGATGTAGTAAGGATGTGGATGTGGTCTTGTGGTGAGAGAAAGCTTCTCCACCATCTCCATGCTAGCCAAGTTGTTGCAGCTCCCTCCGTCTATTATGACGCGCACATAACGTTCCTTCACAACTCCCTTGGTATGGAACAAATTGTGCCTCTGATTTTGCTCAGCTTGTGTGACCTGCACACTCAAAACACGTTGAGCAACTAAACATTCATACCTGTCAGCGTCTTCAGGAGCCATGTATTGCGTCTCATGATCAGAATCATCTCCACCATGTTCTTCACGTGTAATAAGAGCCAATGTCTCCTCATCATAGTCACTAGCGGACTCATATCCACCATCCGCGGTAGCAATCATCACACGCGGAGATTTGCATTCCCTCGCATAATGACCTCCTCCCTTACAACGACGACAAATAATATCACTTGTGTGCCCTGTTGATGCCATGGAAGAAGAAGAACGCTGTGCAGGACCCGCAGGTGCGCTCTTGGAAGATAATGGTGGTTGTGCCTGTTTTCTTGTATCACGGCTGGAGGTGGCACCGGATGGAGGTGCTGGTGCAGTTGAAGTAGAAGATGCACGTGGTGTTCATGATGAAGGTCGGCCTGCAAAAAAGTTAGTTCGCCCCAATGCTTGTCGATCCTGCACTTCACGTTCAGCTTTACAAGCAAGATGGAATAAACGAGTGATGTTAGTATACTCCTTATAGTCTAGAATGGTCTGAATCTCTTTATTTAATCCACCCAGAAAACATGCAAGCATAGCTTCATTCTCCTCAACAATACCACATCTAATCATGCCAGTTTGTAATTCCTGATAATATTCTTCTACAGAATTTTTCCCTTGTCTTAAACGCTGCAATTTTTGAAGCAATTCACGTTGATAATATGGTGGAACCCAACGCGTACGCATAGCAGTTTTCAAAGCAGCCCAAGTAGTTGGAATAGGATATAATCTACTGATGAGGACATGACTACCTTGGATATGACCAAAAATATTGCATATATGCATATTTGTCAGGTGATTTCTAGTGCAAACTATTCAATAATCTATTTATGTTATCCAGAACAAAAATACTTCACACACTTTTGTGTTTTGTCTAATTGCAGGTGTATGGGACATTTGTACAATCCACATATGAAGATAAGGAAGAAAGAGATGTTTATTTGCTGTCCAAAAAGTTCTCTCACGTCACTTTTGGCCCAAGAGAAGATAGAGTCCAAGTCTCTCACGTTCTGGATTCAGATTCGGACTGCACAGACATACCTGACTGAAAACGCACACAAGTTTTTCATACGGACTCCGAATTGGGTGATTCTTTTTTTGTTGGAAACTAGATTTCGTGCACTTTCCAACCCAATTGGAATCACCTTCAAATTCGTCCGGAGCGTTGAGTTGTGGACGAAACAATCTGATGCTGCAGCAGAATCCGAGTCAAACTACAAGTCCAAAGGTGTTACATCACCTCCACTTGGGCCCATTGGCCTTGTACGACCTAGATTTAGTTTTAGGCTGCCTTGGGACGTCCTCCCACCTCCTTGGCCGCCACCCCTTGCTCCTATATAAGTAGATCCATCTAGTAGCTTTTCCTTGGGTTTTGTTTAGATTAAAAGTTCGCCATAGCTGCAACTTCGCGTACTTCGTTTGTGTTCAACGACCAGACAAAGGCGTCACAGAACCCCACCTTGATCAATAAAGCTTTCATCTTATATTCGCAATATCCAGATTGCAATCTTAGTTTCTTGCTTGTTCTTCGTTTGCTCGCAGGAAACAGACCTTCGTGGTCAGGTTGATCGTGCTCCGGCGTGGTCAATAACCTCTCGGAGTTGGTTTAGCGATTGCTAAGGCGCGACGTCCTCGCACGTTCGTAGTCGGATCGTCAAAGTCGACTTCCACCAAAGCGAAATCCTCCATCTCATCGAAAGACGGGACACCTTTGCCTCTATCAAGACCACATCCACATCCTTACTACATCCAATGGTTCAACAACAGCGGCAAGGTTAAGGTAACACGTACTGTTCGTGTGCATTTTAGTATCTCTACATATGCTGATTATGTTGATTGTGATGTGGTACCTATGCAAGCATGTTCCTTATTACTGGGTAGACCATGGCAATTTGATAAAAATTCTGTACACCATGGTAGAAACAATCACTATACTCTTGTTCATAAGGATAAAAATATTACTTTGCTTCCTATGACTCCTGATTCCATTTTGAAAGATGATATTAATAGAGCTAATAAAGCACAACAGGAGAAGAATAAGAGTGAAAATCAGATTGTGGCAAAAGAATTTGAGCAACAAATGAAGCCTACTAATAAACCATCTAGTGTTGCTTCTGAAATTAAATTGAAAAGTGCATGTTTATTTGCCACCAAATCTGATATTGATGAGCTAGATTTCAGCAAATCTGTTTGCTATGCTTTTGTGTGCAAAGAGGCATTATTTTCATTCGAGGACGTGCTTTCCTCTTTGCCTCCTGCCGTCACTAACATTTTGCAGGAGTTCGCTGACGTTTTTCCACAAGACGTGCCACCGGGATTACCGCCTATTCGAGGGATTGAGCATCAGATTGACTTAATTCCCGGTGCTTCACTGCCAAACCGTGCACCATACCGTACCAATCCAGAGGAGACGAAGGAGATTATGCGTCAAGTACAAGAGCTTCTCGACAAAGGTTATATACGCGAATCCCTTAGTCCTTGTGCTGTTCCTATTATTCTAGTGCCGAAAAAGGATGGTACATCACGTATGTGTGTTGATTGTAGAGGCATTAATAATATTACTATTCGTTATCGTCATCCTATTCCTAGGCTAGATGATATTCTTGATGAATTGAGTGGCTCTACAATATTCTCCAAAGTTGATTTGCGTAGTGGCTACCATCAAATTCGTATGAAATTGGGAGATGAATGGAAAACAGCATTTAAAACTAAGTTTGGATTATATGAGTGGTTAGTCATGCCTTTTGGGTTAACTAATGCACCTAGTACTTTCATGAGATTAATGAACGAAGTTTTACGTGCTTTCATTGGACGATTTGTGGTAGTCTATTTTGATGATATACTGATTTATAGCAGATCTTTGGAAGAACATTTGGAACATTTACGTGATGTTTTTATTGCTCTACGTGATGCACGTTTGTTTGGTAACCTTGGGAAGTGCACCTTTTGCACCGACCGAGTATCTTTTCTTGGCTATGTTGTTACTCCACAGGGAATTGAAGTTGACAAAGCCAAGATTGAAGCTATTGAGAGTTGGCCGCAGCCCAAAACGGTCACACAGGTGAGGAGTTTTCTTGGCCTCGCTGGATTCTATAGGCGTTTTGTGAGAGATTTCAGCACCATTGCTGCACCTCTCAACGAGCTTACAAAGAAGGATGTGCCTTTTGTTTGGGGTACCGCACAGGAAGAAGCCTTCACGGTATTGAAAGATAAGTTGACACATGCTCCTTTACTCCAACTTCCTGATTTTAATAAGACTTTTGAGCTTGAATGTGATGCTAGTGGAATTGGATTAGGAGGTGTGTTATTACAAGATGGCAAACCCGTTGCATACTTTTCTGAAAAATTGAGTGGGCCTAGTCTGAATTATTCTACTTATGATAAAGAATTATATGCTCTTGTTCGGACTTTAGAAAACATGTTGTGTTTGCACCTGGAGATCTTGTTTGGTTACATTTGCGTAAGGATAGATTTCCTGATTTGCGCAAATCAAAGCTAATGCCACGTGCTGATGGTCCCTTTAAGGTGTTAGAGAAAATAAATGATAATGCATATAAACTTGAGCTGCCTGCAGATTTTGGGGTTAGTCCCACTTTTAACATTGCAGATTTGAAGCCTTATTTGGGTGAGGAAGATGAACTTCCGTCGAGGACGACTTCATTTCAAGAAGGGGAGGATGATGAGGACATCAATACAATTGTTACACCCACAGCCCCTGCTGCTATACATACTGGACCAATTACTAGAGCTCGTGCACGCCAACTAAATTACCAGGTACTTTCGTTTCTTGGTAATGATTCTAATGTTCATGAGAATATGATGCTGCCTAAATTGGATACATTTGTTTTGCTTAAAATGAAGGGCCTAGCTTGGAGAAGGATGAACATTGGAGCAAGAACAAGCATGGAGATGATGGCATGCGCAAGGGGAACAAGAACGGAGTTACAAGTGATGATTTCAGGACTTTGAAGCCACCATAATGGGTGCATGAAGCCTTGGACGAAATATACAAGATGCCACTTCATAAATTTCGTCCCGAGGCTATTTTAGGTGCTGCGTCACCTTATTATTGGGCCAGGCCCATGTAATTTCGAAATACATAAGTATAGGCTATTTTTAGAGTCCGTATGTGTGGGGAAACAAGAGATAGGGTTGATTTCGGACCCCTCCACCAAGGGCCACGAAATTCCCCCCTCTTCCTCCATATATACAGCCCTTAGGGCATCGTTTAGACTTTGGGTTTTGTTTAGATTAAAAGTTCGCCATAGCTGCAACTTCGCGTACTTCGTTTGTGTTCAACGACCAGACAAAGGCGTCACAGAACCCCACCTTGATCAATAAAGCTTTTCATCTTATATTCGCAATATCCAGATTGCAATCTCAGTTTCTTGCTTGTTCTTCGTTTGCTCGCAGGAAACAGACCCTCGTGGTCAGGTTGATCATGCTCCGGCGTGGTCAATAACCTCTCGGAGTTGGTTTAGCGATTGCTAAGGCGCGACGTCCTCGCACGTTCGTAGTCGGATCGTCAAAGTCGACTTCCAACAAAGCGATATCCATCATCTCATCGAAAGACGGGACACCTTTGCCTCTATCAAGTGGTATCAGTTTTCAGGTTGCTCGGTGAGAATTTCCAGTTTTCCTAGATTAGATTTATTTTCTTACCTATTGTCCAACGACCAGACCAAGACCGCTTACGGATCCCCACCTTTATCAATACCTCAATACAATTGTTACACCCACAGCCCCTGCTGCTATACATACTGGACCAATTACTAGAGCCCGTGCACGCCAACTAAATTACCAGGTACTTTCGTTTCTTGGTAATGATTCTAATGTTCATGAGAATATGATGCTGCCTAAATTGGATACATTTGTTTTGCTTACAAATGAAGGGCCTAGCTTGGAGAAGGATGAACATTGGAGCAAGAACAAGCATGGAGATGATGGCATGCGCAAGGGGAACAAGAACGGAGTTACAAGTGATGATTTCAGGACTTTGAAGCCACCATAATGGGTGCATGAAGCCTTGGACGAAATATACAAGATGCCACTTCATAAATTTCGTCCCGAGGCTATTTTAGGTGCTGCGTCACCTTATTATTGGGCCAGGCCCATGTAATTTCGAAATACATAAGTATAGGCTATTTTTAGAGTCCGTATGTGTGGGGAAACAAGAGATAGGGTTGATTTCGGACCCCTCCACCAAGGGCCGCGAAATTCCCCCCTCTTCCTCCATATATACAGCCCTTAGGGCATCGTTTAGACTTTGGGTTTTGTTTAGATTAAAAGTTCGCCATAGCTGCAACTTCGCGTACTTCGTTTGTGTTCAACGACCAGACAAAGGCGTCACAGAACCCCACCTTGATCAATAAAGCTTTCATCTTATATTCGCAATATCCAGATTGCAATCTCAGTTTCTTGCTTGTTCTTCGTTTGCTCGCAGGAAACAGACCCTCGTGGTCAGGTTGATCGTGCTCCGGCGTGGTCAATAACCTCTCGGAGTTGGTTTAGCGATTGCTAAGGCGCGACGTCCTTGCACGTTCGTAGTCGGATCGTCAAAGTCGACTTCCACCAAAGCGATATCCATCATCTCATCGAAAGACGGGACACCTTTGCCTCTATCAACAACGACGACAAATAATATCACTTGTGTGCCCTGTTGATGCCATGGAAGAAGAAGAACGCTGTGCAGGCCCCGCAGGTGCGCTCTTGGCAGATAATGGTGGTTGTGCCTGTTTTCTTGAATCACGGCTGGAGGTGGCACCGGATGGAGGTGCTGGTGCAGTTGAAGTAGAAGATGCACGTGGTGTCCATGATGAAGGTCGGCCTGCAGAAAAGTTAGTTCGCCCCAATGCTTGTCGATCCTGCACTTCACGTTCAGCTTTACAAGCAAGATGGAATAAACGAGTGATATTAGTATACTCCTTATAGTCTAAAATGGTCTGAATCTCTCTATTTAATCCACCTAGAAAACGTGCAAGCATAGCTTCATTCTCCTCAACAATACCACATCTAATCATGCCAGTTTGTAATTCCTGATAATATTCTTCTACAGAATTTTTCCCTTGTCTTAAACGCTGCAATTTTTGAAGCAATTCACGTTGATAATATGGTGGAACCCAACGCGTACGCATAGCAGTTTTCAAAGCAGCCCAAGTAGTTGGAATAGGATATAATCTACAATGTTCAGACCACCATACACATGCAAAACTAGTGAAAGCACAAACAGCAGCAGCAACTCGTCTCTCCTCAGGATATTGTAAACATGTAAATCGTTGTTCAGTTTCTAACTCCCAAGTAAGATATATATCAGGAACATATCTACCCTCAAATGGTGGAATATTCAATTTCAGTTTAGGAATATGGACATCATCTCGTACCTGAGGTGGTGGTGCAGGCCTACCATTACGAATATATACCTGATAGAGGCAAAGGTGTCCCGTCTTTCGATGAGATGGTGGATTTCGCTTTGGTGGAAGTCGACTTTGACGATCCGACTACGAACGTGCGAGGACGTCGCGCCTTAGCAATCGCTAAACCAACTCCGAGAGGTTATTGACCACGCCGGAGCACGATCAACCTGACCACGAGGGTCTGTTTCCTGCGAGCAAACGAAGAACAAGCAAGAAACTAAGATTGCAATCTGGATATTGCGAATATAAGATGAAAGCTTTATTGATCAAGGTGGGGTTCTGTGACGCCTTTGTCTGGTCGTTGAACACAAACGAAGTACGCGAAGTTGCAGCTATGGCGAACTTTTAATCTAAACAAAACCCAAAGTCTAAACGATGCCCTAAGGGCTGTATATATGGAGGAAGAGGGGGGAATTTCGCGGCCCTTGGTGGAGGGGTCCGAAATCAACCCTATCTCTTGTTTCCCCACACATACGGACTCTAAAAATAGCCTATACTTATGTATTTCGAAATTACATGGGCCTGGCCCAATAATAAGGTGACGCAGCACCTAAAATAGCCTCGGGACGAAATTTATGAAGTGGCATCTTGTATATTTCGTCCAAGGCTTCATGCACCCATTATGGTGGCTTCAAAGTCCTGAAATCATCACTTGTAACTCCGTTCTTGTTCCCCTTGCGCATGCCATCATCTCCATGCTTGTTCTTGCTCCAATGTTCATCCTTCTCCAAGCTAGGCCCTTCATTTGTAAGCAAAACAAATGTATCCAATTTAGGCAGCATCATATTCTCATGAACATTAGAATCATTACCAAGAAACGAAAGTACCTGGTAATTTAGTTGGCGTGCACGAGCTCTAGTAATTGGTCCAGTATGTATAGCAGCAGGGGCTGTGGGTGTAACAATTGTATTGATGTCCTCATCACTATGCTTAGGGCTGTTTTGAACAATAATAAGAAAATGTGGGAGGAATGCTTGCCTCATATTGAATTTGCTTATAATCGTTCATTGCATTCTACTACTAAGATGTGCCCTTTTGAAGTTGTGTATGGTTTCCTACCTCGTGCACCTATTGATTTGTTGCCTCTTCCATCTTCGGAGAAGGTTAATTTTGATGCTAAACAACGTGCTGAATTGATTTTAAAAATGCATGAGTTAACTAAGGAAAACATTGAGCGCATGAATGCTAAATATAAACTTGCTGGAGATAAGGGTAGAAAACATGTTGTGTTTGCACCTGGAGATCTTGTTTGGTTACATTTGCGTAAGGATAGATTTCCTGATTTGCGCAAATCAAAGTTAATGCCACGTGCTGATGGTCCCTTTAAGGTGTTAGAGAAAATAAATGATAATGCATATAAACTTGAGCTGCCTGCAGATTTTGGGGTTAGTCCCACTTTTAACATTGCAGATTTGAAGCCTTATTTGGGTGAGGAAGATGAACTTCCGTCGAGGACGACTTCATTTCAAGAAGGGGAGGATAATGAGGACATCAATACAATTGTTACACCCACAGCCCCTGCTGCTATACATACTGGACCAATTACTAGAGCTCGTGCACGCCAACTAAATTACCAGGTACTTTCGTTTCTTGGTAATGATTCTAATGTTCATGAGAATATGATGCTGCCTAAATTGGATACATTTGTTTTGCTTACAAATGAAGGGCCTAGCTTGGAGAAGGATGAACATTGGAGCAAGAACAAGAACGGAGTTACAAGTGATGATTTCAGGACTTTGAAGCCACCATAATGGGTGCATGAAGCCATGGACGAAATATACAAGATGCCACTTCATAAATTTCGTCCCGAGGCTATTATAGGTGCTGCGTCACCTTTTTATTGGGCCAGGCCCATGTAATTTCGAAATACATAAGTATAGGCTATTTTTAGAGTCCGTATGTGTGGGGAAACAAGAGATAGGGTTGATTTCGGACCCCTCCACCAAGGGCCACGAAATTCCCCCTCTCTTCCTCCATATATACAGCCCTTAGGGCACCGTTTAGACTTTGGGTTTTGTTTAGATTAAAAGTTCGCCATAGCTGCAACTTCGCGTACTTCGTTTGTGTTCAACAACCAGACAAAGGCGTCACAGAACCCCACCTTGATCAATAAAGCTTTCATCTTATATTCGCAATATCCAGATTGCAATCTTAGTTTCTTGCTTGTTCTTCGTTTGCTCGCAGGAAACAGACCCTCGTGGTCAGGTTGATCGTGCTCCGGCGTGGTCAATAACCTCTCGGAGTTGGTTTAGCGATTGCTAAGGCGCGACGTCCTCGCACGTTCATAGTCGGATCGTCAAAGTCGACTTCCACCAAAGCGATATCCATCATCTCATCGAAAGACGGGACACCTTTGCCTCTATCATCAGCCTGCAGAAAAGTTAGTCCGCGCCAATGCTTGTCGATCCGGCACTTCACGTTCAGCTTTACAAGCAAGATGGAATAAACGAGTGATATTAGTATACTCCTTATAGTCTAGAATGGTCTGAATCTCTCTATTTAATCCACCCAGAAAACGTGCAAGCATAGCTTCATTCTCCTCAACAATACCACATCTAATCATGCCAGTTTGTAATTCCTGATAATATTCTTCTACAGAATTTTTTTCTTGTCTTAAGCGCTGTAATTTTTGAAGCAATTCACGTTGATAATATGGTGGAACCCAACGAGTAAGCATAGCAGTTTTCAAAGCAGCCCAAGTAGTTGGAATAGGATATAATCTACAATGTTCAGACCACCATACACATGCAAAACTAGTGAAAGCACAAACAGTAGCAGCAACTCGTCTCTCCTCAGGATATTGTAAACATGTAAATCATTGTTCAGTTTCTAACTCCCAAGTAATATATATATCAGGAACATATCTACCCTCAAATGGTGGAATATTCAATTTCAGTTTAGGAATATTGATGAGGACATCAATACAATTGTTACACCCACAGCCCCTGCTGCTATACATACTGGACCAATTACTAGAGCTCGTGCACGCCAACTAAATTACCAGGTACTTTCGTTTCTTGGTAATGATTCTAATGTTCATGAGAATATGATGCTGCCTAAATTGGATACATTTGTTTTGCTTACAAATGAAGGGCCTAGCTTGGAGAAGGATGAACATTGGAGCAAGAACAAGCATGGAGATGATAGCATGCGCAAGGGGAACAAGAACGGAGTTACAAGTGATGATTTCAGGACTTTGAAGCCACCATAATGGGTGCATGAAGCCTTGGACGAAATATACAAGATGCCACTTCATAAATTTCGTCCCGAGGCTATTTTAGGTGCTGCGTCACCTTATTATTGGGCCAGGCCCATGTAATTTCGAAATACATAAGTATAGGCTATTTTTAGAGTCCGTATGTGTGGGGAAACAAGAGATAGGGTTGATTTCGGACCCCTCCACCAAGGGCCGCGAAATTCCCCCCTCTTCCTCCATATATACAGCCCTTAGGGCATCGTTTAGACTTTGGGTTTTGTTTACATTAAAAGTTCGCCATAGCTGCAACTTCGCGTACTTCGTTTGTGTTCAACGACCAGACAAAGGCGTCACAGAACCCCACCTTGATCAATAAAGCTTTCATCTTATATTCGCAATATCCAGATTGCTATCTTAGTTTCTTGCTTGTTCTTCGTTTGCTCGCAGGAAACAGACCCTCGTGGTCAGGTTGATCGTGCTCCGGCGTGGTCAATAACCTCTCGGAGTTGGTTTAGCGATTGCTAAGGTGCGACGTCCTCGCACGTTCGTAGTCGGATCGTCAAAGTCGACTTCCACCAAAGCGATATCCAACATCTCATCGAAAGACGGGACACCTTTGCCTCTATCAAGTGGTATCAGATTTCCAGGTTGCTCGGTGAGATTTTACAGTTTTTCGTAGTTTAGATCGAGTCTGTTCTTCATACCTACAGTCCACGAAAAAGCCACAAAAAAAATTAGGGTTAGTTCATCATATCCGAACCAATCTGAGCCTTTGCATAATCTTTTTAGGGTTTTGCTTTGTTGAATTTGCGGTTGCATCGTCGTGTCTAGTTGCTGGTCTTAGAGTCTAGTCTTTTAGAGTTTCGAGTTCTGGTCATAAGTTGTCACGCTGCCGCCGCACCATCATCATCGCCCCTGCCATCTACCACCACCGCTCCGAATCCGTATCCATATACCACCACCAATCCGTGTCCATATACCACCACCGATCCATATCCATATACTACCACCACCGCTGCCATATACCACCACCATATATCCACCACCAATCCAAGTTCCTTGATTATTAGGGTTGTTTTCGAGATCCATCTAGTTTCCGATTCGTGTTTCCTTGCCGGAGTAGGTTTCGGAAAAAAAAATACTATTGTTTCAGATCGTGATACTAAATTTCTTAACCACTTTTGGAGATGTTTATGGGCTAAGTTGGGGACTAAACTGCTTTTTAGTACTACTTGTCACCCCCAAACTGATGGACAAACTGAAGTAGTCAATAGAACGTTGTCTACTATGCTTAGGGCTGTTTTGAAGAATAATAAGAAAATGTGGGAGGAATGCTTGCCTCATATTGAATTTGCTTATAATCGTTCATTGCATTCTACTACTAAGATGTGCCCTTTTGAAGTTGTGTATGGTTTCCTACCTCGTGCACCTATTGATTTGTTGCCTCTTCCATCTTCGGAGAAGGTTAATTTTGATGCTAAACAATGTGCTGAATTGATTTTAAAAATGCATGAGTTAACTAAGGAAAATATTGAGCGTATGAATGCCAAATATAAACTTGCTCGAGATAAGGGTAGAAAACATGTTGTGTTTGCACCTGGAGATCTTGTTTGGTTACATTTGCGTAAGGATAGATTTCCTGATTTGCGCAAATCAAAGTTAATGCCACGTGCTGATGGTCCCTTTAAGGTGTTAGAGAAAATAAATGATAATGCATATAAACTTGAGCTGCCTGCAGATTTTGGGGTTAGTCCCACTTTTAACATTGCAGATTTGAAGCCTTATTTGGGTGAGGAAGATGATCTTCCGTCGAGGACGACTTCATTTCAAGAAGGGGAGGATGATGAGGACATCAATACAATTGTTACACCCACAGCCCCTGCTGCTATACATACTGGACCAATTACTAGAGCTCGTGCACGCCAACTAAATTACCAGGTACTTTCGTTTCTTGGTAATGATTCTAATGTTCATGAGAATATGATGCTGCCTAAATTGGATACATTTGTTTTGCTTACAAATGAAGGGCCTTGCTTGGAGAAGGATGAACATTGGAGCAAGAACAAGCATGGAGATGATGGCATGCGCAAGGGGAACAAGAACGGAGTTACAAGTGATGATTTCAGGACTTTGAAGCCACCATAATGGGTGCATGAAGCCTTGGACGAAATATACAAGATGCCACTTCATAAATTTCGTCCCGAGGCTATTTTAGGTGCTGCGTCACCTTATTATTGGGCCAGGCCCATGTAATTTCGAAATACATAAGTATAGGCTATTTTTAGAGTACGTATGTGTGGGGAAACAAGAGATAGGGTTGATTTCGGACCCCTCCACCAAGGGCCACGAAATTCCCCCCCTCTTCCTCCATATATACAGCCCTTAGGGCATCGTTTAGACTTCGGGTTTTGTTTAGATTAAAAGTTCGCCATAGCTGCAACTTCGCGTACTTCGTTTGTGTTCAACGACCAGACAAAGGCGTCATAGAACCCCACCTTGATCAATAAAGCTTTCATCTTATATTCGCAATATGATAGAGGCAAAGGTGTCCCGTCTTTCGATGAGATGATGGATTTCGCTTTGGTGGAAGTCGACTTTGACGATCCGACTACGAACGTGCGAGGACGTCGCGCCTTAGCAATCGCTAAACCAACTCCGAGAGGTTATTGACCACGCCGGAGCACGATCAACCTGACCACGAGGGTCTGTTTCCTGCGAGCAAATGAAGAACAAGCAAGAAACTGAGATTGCAATCTGGATATTGCGAATATAAGATGAAAGCTTTATTGATCAAGGTGGGGTTCTGTGACGCCTTTGTCTGGTCGTTGAACACAAACGAAGTACGCGAAGTTGCAGCTATGGCGAACTTTTAATCTAAACAAAACCCAAAGTCTAAACGATGCCCTAAGGGCTGTATATATGGAGGAAGAGGGGGGAATTTCGTGGCCCTTGGTGGAGGGGTCCGAAATCAACCCTATCTCTTGTTTCCCCACACATACGGACTCTAAAAATAGCCTATACTTATGTAGTTCGAAATTACATGGGCCTGGCCCAATAATAAGGTGACGCAGCACCTAAAATAGCCTCGGGACGAAATTTATGAAGTGGCATCTTGTATATTTCGTCCAAGGCTTCATGCACCCATTATGGTGGCTTCAAAGTCCTGAAATCATCACTTGTAACTCCGTTCTTGTTCCCCTTGCACATGCCATCATCTCCATGCTTGTTCTTGCTCCAATGTTCATCCTTCTCCAAGCTAGGCCCTTCATTTGTAAGCAAAACAAATGTATCCAATTTAGGCAGCATCATATTCTCATGAACATTAGAATCATTACCAAGAAACGAAAGTACCTGGTAATTTAGTTGGCGTGCACGAGCTCTAGTAATTGGTCCAGTATGTATAGCAGCAGGGGCTGTGGGTGTAACAATTGTATTGATGTCCTCATCATCCTCCCCTTCTTGAAATGAAGTCGTCCTCGACGGAAGATCATCTTCCTCACCCAAATAAGGCTTCAAATCTGCAATGTTAAAAGTGGGACTAACCCCAAAATCTGCAGGCAGCTCAAGTTTATATGCATTATCATTTATTTTCTCTAACACCTTAAAGGGACCATCAGCACGTGGCATTAACTTTGATTTGCGCAAATCAGGAAATCTATCCTTACGCAAATGTAACCAAACAAGATCTCCAGGTGCAAACACAACATGTTTTCTACCCTTATCTCGAGCAAGTTTATATTTGGCATTCATACGCTCAATATTTTCCTTAGTTAACTCATGCATTTTTAAAATCAATTCAGCACATTGTTTAGCATCAAAATTAACCTTCTCCGAAGATGGAAGAGGCAACAAATCAATAGGTGCACGAGGTAGGAAACCATACACAACTTCAAAAGGGCACATCTTAGTAGTAGAATGCAATGAACGATTATAAGCAAATTCAATATGAGGCAAGCATTCCTCCCACATTTTCTTATTATTCTTCAAAACAGCCCTAAGCATAGTAGACAACGTTCTATTGACTACTTCAGTTTGTCCATCAGTTTGGGGGTGACAAGTAGTACTAAAAAGCAGTTTAGTGCCCAACTTAGCCCATAAACATCTCCAAAAGTGGCTAAGAAATTTAGTATCACGATCTGAAACAATAGTATTTGGCACACCATGCAAGCGAATAATTTCACGAAAGAACAAATCAGCAACATTAACAGCATCATCGCTTTTATGACATGGTATAAAGTGTGCCATTTTCGAGAATCTATCCACGACAACAAATATGCTATCCCTCCCCTTCTTTGTTCGAGGTAAACCTAAAACAAAGTCCATAGATATATCCTCCCAAGGAACACTAGGTACAGGCAAAGGCATATATAAACCATGAGGATTGAGTCGTGACTTAGCTTTTTGACATGTAGTGCAGCGAGCAATAAAACGCTCAACATCCCGTCTCATCTTTGGCCAAAAGAAATGTGTAGCAAGTACGTCCTCCGTCTTCTTCACGCCAAAGTGTCCCATTAATCCTCCTCCATGCGCCTCCTGCAACAACAAAAGACGAACGGAGCTAGCTGGAATGCATAGCTTGTTAGCACAAAACACAAATCCATCATTAACGACGAACTTGTTCCACATTCTTCCTTCTTTACAATTCTGCATTACATCTTTAAAATCAGCATCATGCACATATTGATCTTTGATGGTCTCCAAACCAAATATTTTGAAGTCAAGTTGTGAAAGCATAGTATAGCGGCGAGACAATGCATCAGCAATAACATTTTCTTTTCCCTTCTTGTGTTTAATGACATAAGGAAAAGTCTCAATGAATTCAACCCATTTAGCATGTCTACGATTCAGTTTAGCTTGACTTTTAATATGTGATGAGGACATCAATACAATTGTTACACCCACAGCCCCTGCTGCTATACATACTGGACCAATTACTAGAGCTCGTGCACGCCAACTAAATTACCAGGTACTTTCGTTTCTTGGTAATGATTCTAATGTTCATGAGAATATGATGCTGCCTAAATTGGATACATTTGTTTTGCTTACAAATGAAGGGCCTAGCTTGGAGAAGGATGAACATTGGAGCAAGAACAAGCATGGAGATGATAGCATGCGCAAGGGGAACAAGAACGGAGTTACAAGTGATGATTTCAGGACTTTGAAGCCACCATAATGGGTGCATGAAGCCTTGGACGAAATATACAAGATGCCACTTCATAAATTTCGTCCCGAGGCTATTTTAGGTGCTGCGTCACCTTATTATTGGGCCAGGCCCATGTAATTTCGAAATACATAAGTATAGGCTATTTTTAGAGTCCGTATGTGTGGGGAAACAAGAGATAGGGTTGATTTCGGACCCCTCCACCAAGGGCCACGAAATTCCCCCCTCTTCCTCCATATATACAGCCCTTAGGGCATCGTTTAGACTTTGGGTTTTGATGAGGACATCAATACAATTGTTACACCCATAGCCCCTGCTGCTATACATACTGGACCAATTACTAGAGCTCGTGCACGCCAACTAAATTACCAGGTACTTTCGTTTCTTGGTAATGATTCTAATGTTCATGAGAATATGATGCTGCCTAAATTGGATACATTTGTTTTGCTTACAAGTGAAGGGCCTAGCTTGGAGAAGGATGAACATTGGAGCAAGAACAAGCATGGAGATGATGCCATGCGCAAGGGGAACAAGAACGGAGTTACAAGTGATGATTTCAGGACTTTGAAGCCACCATAATGGGTGCATGAAGCCTTGGACGAAATATACAAGATGCCACTTCATAAATTTCGTCCCGAGGCTATTTTAGGTGCTGCATCACCTTATTTTTGGGCCAGGCCCATGTAATTTCGAAATACATAAGTATAGGCTATTTTTAGAGTCCGTATGTGTGGGGAAACAAGAGATAGGGATGATTTCGGACCCCTCCACCAAGGGCCACGAAATTCCCCCCTCTTCCTCCATATATACAGCCCTTAGGGCATCGTTTAGACTTTGGGTTTTGTTTAGATTAAAAGTTCGCCATAGCTGCAACTTCGCGTACTTCGTTTGTGTTCAACGACCAGACAAAGGCGTCACAGAACCCCACCTTGATCAATAAAGCTTTCATCTTATATTCGCAATATCCAGATTGCACTCTTAGTTTCTTGCTTGTTCTTCGTTTGCTCGCAGGATACAGACCCTCGTGGTCAGGTTGATCGTGCTCCGGCGTGGTCAATAACCTCTCGGAGTTGGTTTAGCGATTGCTAAGGCGCGACGTCCTCCCACGTTCGTAGTCGGATCGTCAAAGTCGACTTCCACCAAAGCGATATCCATCATCTCATCGAAAGACGGGACACCTTTGCCTCTATCAGGTTTTGTTTAGATTAAAAGTTCGCCATAGCTGCAACTTCGCGTACTTCGTTTGTGTTCAACGACCAGACAAAGGCGTCACAGAACCCCACCTTGATCAATAAAGCTTTCATCTTATAT